>NW_013952644.1:254235-266147 GCF_001266775.1 Austrofundulus limnaeus | reverse complement strand
AGGCAGCACGGTTGAAGCTTTCTACATCCCGAGGCTATGTAGCTGCATTAGAATTCATTTGAATGATTTTTTTCCTTCTGCTGTTCGATCAAGTTTCATAAACTTCTTTTCACTTTCCCTCTTGTTTTGATCTTCGGAACAAATCCGTGCTGCCGTCCATCTTCAGCCTTCTTAAAGTGCTGCTTTGTTTATGAAGCTGGTGCTAATTTTCTTCAGCTGTTTWTTGGTGCTGAGAAGTTATTGAAATCTGCTCGCTTTGATTACAAGTAATTTTTAGTTCAAACATAACTCCTACAGTTTCAGTTGAAAGCTTATATGCACTCATTGCRGATGAACTGGCTTCCTGTTAATGATTTATTTAAGGGAAAAAATATTGTAATGCACACATGGCTTTCTATGCAGTACAATAATGATTGTATTGCATACAAAACCATGCTTTGTAAGGGAAATATTTTTATTTTTATTGCTCAGTTTGTTTAAGTCTCTTACCTCTAGCCTCTGAATCATTCAGGCATCAAAAGGCTCCTGRATTCTAGGGGATGAACCGGAGATGTTTGGACACCGAACAGATAACTCAGCTGAAGACTAATTGTAAATTGGATCTTTAGGTTATTTTTTGTTCCAGCAGTCTGTGACAAAGACACACTTTGTTCCCACTTCTTTGGTAGAATCTGTGAAAAACACCAAAGATAACTCAGTTTGACAGACAGAAAATAGGATTTTAGCTCCAACAAGACGTTTCCCGAAGCGCTGTTAGCTGCAAACTTGACATCCAGTCAATCAACTGAAGGATGATGCATCTATCAGGTCTTCAGTGAACCTTTTTTTATTCTTTTGTAAAAATATGACTTGCAAATATTGTCCTGATGCATCTCAATRACCCAGAAAAATCTGACATGGGTGAGTCCAGTCGTCTGGATGGGCTGTTCTTCATTAAATCATTTTGTCTCTTATCATTCCTTAGTCTTTGGATAAGAGACGAAACATTTCAATGAAGAAGAACTGATCTAAAGGACCTGACTCAACCTTGTTAGAACATGCACATGCTTTTATACTCCATCTTTTATTTATTTTTTATGCCCAAATAACATAATATGTTGTTCCCATCATGTACCATAACTATGTTGAACAAAGAGCAAGGGAAAAGGAGCAAAAGTCCAACAAACTTYATCTTTGAAAAAACATCAGAAAGCTTCAAGATTACTTTTGAAGATTACAAAATGAGTTTGGAAAAGTGGAAGTAAACAATAAACAATAAGATGTTTAAAACTTTTGCACAGTGCTGTGCACATTTTATTTTTTATGAGCTTTCTAAAATTTATAAAGTAGAAGTTACACATACAGGCGCAAACATTTAAATACCTTTACTTGTGGTTGAGGAGCAGTACTTGAACCTGAACCTTCCATCGATGGACTTCAGGTGGATGTAGAGGACGAGCGGGAAAAAAGGAAGGCCTGTGAGGGAGCCTTTTGTTTTAACCCCGCCCCTTTTTTTATCAAATACAAAAGCTGCAGTGTAAAATGAGAATTTCATAAGATTGTCATTGTGGCTGTTTCTTTCCGTAACCATGTGTTATTTTTCAATGCCATTTTTTTCAATGCCAATTTTTTCATTGACAATGTAAGCTGTCACTGTTTTAGCTTCATATAACTAACTTTAAAAAAAACCTTGAAATAGTGTCAAAGTAAACGGAGTGGGTTCCTCCAAAGGGCAGTCTTTAGTGGATGTGAGTTGTCACACACTGATATAAAAAAACAATGATTTAAAACATTTGGAGGTTTCATAAAAAACAAGGAATATCTTCCTGCACACTCCAGACGTCTGCCACCTGTTCTATTTTTAATCCTCTGCATTTAAATGCAGTTCAGTAAAGCAGCCATGAAGGGGGAATGTCCTGCTAACACTCCCGGCAGGCCCAGCGGTRGAAAACCACGTTACACCTGAACATATTCATCTTCATGCCACCTACACTGACCTGACACTGTGTCGACAYCTCCAACACAACATCACACCTAATACCTCTCAACCGCAGTCGTGTTTTTTTTTATTTTGTAGATATTCATGCTTGAAATGGTGTTTTTTTTCCCTCTGCGTTTTTCATTATTCAAAGGTTTGACAAGCTGCTTTTCTCAGACCACACTCTGACAACTGAACTGCTGAGTTTTCCTCTAAGCCCACAAATTCTTTCAAATATCTCACAAAACAAAAGCAATGCCTCGCAGCCCAAGCGCCCCCCACCCTTTCCTGTCACATTGACAAGTGGTCAGACGCGCTCCGTTTTCCGCCGGCCCCCCGCCCCGAGACAGCTGATTGACGGGGGAAGAAAGACAACATGAGGTTTGCTCATAACCCTGTCCCCCGGATTTAATGGATGATCTCTCTGCTTTCTCTTGGCCCCGCAGGTGCATCGGGCCAAGACTCCAAGATTGCGTTGGAATGATGGACAGGTGAGTGATCTCAAGGTGCATTCGTGATGCAGGTACTGGGAGACCACTGTCAAGTTCCTGCCACAACTCGTTAAAGTTCCCGTTAAAACCTGTTTCTCCAGATGCTCATTAACAGGAGAGTAGTATGACCTAGAAACCTTGGGTATGCCTGCACTAAACTTTGGGTGCAGTTAGTAAGGAGCGCCATTATTCGATGTCTTCATGTGTTTTGTGCTACATTTAGTTTCAGTGATGGAAGTTGTTGGAAAGTATTGGAGAAGATGGGGTTATTGCGCAATATTTGCAGACTTTTTGTGCTTTTGCACTCAATACATTTACAGTTTGGGATACTAAAGCAAAACTCTTAACGAGTTAAGCAGTCTGTTTGCTAAAAAGAATATTGCCCAATGCATTTTATGCAAAACCGGCTGCCAGTAGATACCAATAACTTGATTTGTTCTTGTTTTTGTAATGTTCTTATTACCTCCTCCAAGGAGGTTATGTTTTTACACCAGATTGCTCAAAACGTTAGGAGCAAATTTAAATTAAATTTTCAGAAAATGTTGAAATTGTCACAAAGAGCAAATAATAACATTTTGGTGGTAACCTGGATCCCCATCTAGATCCAGCTATTTTTAAGGATTCCTTAACAACCATTACCACACRTCGTTTTGCAGATATTGGCATCTTTGTTTAAAGCAAAATTGGGCATATGAAACATATAGGTCAATATCTTCTTAATTTTAATTTACAGAGACTTGCCAAAACTAAAAAAATAAATGAATAAATTAGATTCTTTACCTTGGAAAGCATTTCTGAAATATTCAGTTTGATTTTGCCACCAGAAAGTATCGTTAGCATTGTAATAAAGAGGTGCAAACACAGAAGAAAATGTTTCATTTGCAAACTATCCCAATTAAATTTTCTAAAATACAAACTCTGAAAACTGGATGAAATTGAGGCGTGTTTAGAGCTGTATCTAAAGCTTTAAAAGATCCAAACAGCAGAGGCTTTGAGTCGCTCTTAAACTAAAGAAACTGGGGAGGAACTTTGAACTTTTTCACTGAGACACTTCGGTGCCTGATTCTTACGATGCCATCACCTCCCCCCCACCACCCCCNATTTCCCCCTGATTACACGAGTCCTTTCTCTTATCTACTTCTGTCTCGACTTGTTACCCATCTCAGCACCAGTTTGGGTAACTTTCTCTTTGTCTTTTTCCAAACTTTGCTTTTTTTCTCTGCCTTTTTGTGTGGATTATCACCTGCTGCCAATCTAAAACTGATTGACTTTTGGAGTCAACCAAATTTAAATTAGCTGCCACGGTGTTAAAATACCCAAGGACTGCTGTAATTTGTACAGTTTTACAGATATTGTGCTAACATTTTGTTAAGTTGTAGCTGGCAGTCATTCACAACGTGTCCGGCAAATGCTGCAATTTGCGATAGATCTTTGCCTATATCTGTACTACTAACCATTTAATACACTTAAATGAATCATTGGATGGAAGTCTACACCTGATTTATCTTTGGACTCTATTTTATTCAAAATGGTTACCACAGCTAATTGACCTTAGCTAGCATAAATGTTTGTAATGCAATCAGTTTCACAGGTGTTGGGCTGAAATCCTACAGAGGCCGACAGGTGAAAATGTGCTGCAAACACATGAATAATGCAAACAAATGCAACAGAAAGAACGCTGGAGTCACACAAAGAGACAGAAACTAAAACAATAARATTCAAATTATTTATGTATCGCCAAGTCACAACAAAAGTCACTGTAGAAAAGGGCACTGTACATCACATACATGATTAAAGTCAGTTAGGAATAGTTATCTAAGAAAGCCAACAGATTGTATGTTAATGTATGGCAGACTGCAATGAAGTGAAGATTCAATGCAAACAATAAAACAAATGCAAAACAGGAGTGGTCCAGACCACAATGGGGACTCGACCACCAAGTCATATGGGACCAGAYCTCCTGTAAAGACATTAAAGGAAAAATGTACCTTTTCTTTCTTCCCTCAGTCTTCTGTATCCTGATGTTTTTACTGAGGCTCTGGTCCCTTAAGACTTGGTGGTCGAGTCCCCCAAATGGGTCTGGACCACTTCTGTTTTGTGGACTGAGTTTGCAGTGATTTCTTACCTGCAGTTGGTATTTGAAGCATTTTAGCTTTCATCATTTTTTTTATTTATTTTTTTTGTGTGTGATTACAGCATTTTTCTGTTGCATTTCTTTTTCTGTATTTGTGTGTTTGGAAGTTTTTATTATTTAGGTGTATTTATCCATTTGCTGCACATTTGCACCTGTCGGCCACCAAAGAAATGTGACGTAGACAACTAGGTCAGATAAGAATCATCCTCCACACATTCTTTGAAAGCTAACGTGTCTCACAAAATCAAAAACAACTTTAGCTCCTCCTCTTTTCACTAGAAGATGATTTGGGTGTAAAACTCAAGAATAAAAGACCTTTATTTTATTTTGTTTTCATGTGTCCTTTATTTTTTCAAAACCTTCACGTTTCTCCTCTGACCCAGTCACTTTAAAGTGCTTCACCACATGTTTTTATGTCTCATTAGGGCCACACGCTCAGCCTCTGTCTTATATTTCAAGCTTAAATCTTTGATGGTCAAYGTTTCGCACCTTGCGCCACCAAATCACTCTGGTACACAAATCTTCCATTAGCTGCTAATGGCTGCTACAACTGATAGACTTTGAACTTCAGCTATCATGCAGAGTTATTTTACGCTCTGCGGCTGTGTTGAAAATGAGGGGCGGAGATAAGAGTTGGAGTGAATGTGGAACAAATAAAAGGAAGCAAAAGGGGCAAGGTAAGGGCAAAGAGTCATATAAGGACAGTATTTAATGGTAGCTCAACACCACATAAAAGTGCAGGTGGTCTATAAATGGCAAATGCATTAGGACTGTCGTTAATGAAGAGAAAGAGCTTTTAACTTCCTACCTTTACGCTTCCCTTAAGCAGATTTCTCCTGAAAAGGTGGGAAGCAATTTGACAAAGATAGGTACTTTTCATTACTCCTTTATTAGAATTATTTTATTTTATCTTCTTTTTTTTAATCTGAGGTAAAGCAAGGTTACAAAAGTCTGAACTATAGTTGGGTTAAGAGCCAAATCTACAAGCTGTATCTCCTCGAACCAAAGTTTTAAAAGACAACAAAACCTAAACAAGCAAAGTAAAATAATAAAAATGTCAATTTATAAGTTTTTTTAGGGGTTACATTTTAATCTGTTTTTATTAAAAATGCAGAAGTTTGCAATTTAGTTTCTGAATATTTCAGCAGGTTTAATATAATTTTTTTTCCATTATTATTTTTTTCTCCACAGGACACCCCTGATAGCAGCGGGCATTATCGGTGGTCTATTTATCATCGTCATTCTGGCACTCAGTGTTGCTGTTTATGTTCGAAGGAAGAGCATCAAAAAGAAAAGGGCCCTGCGGCGCTTCTTAGAGACGGAGGTAAGACAACTGAAGACATTTAAATAACAAAATAAATGTTTGTTTAAGCAGCTTTGTTGTTTTCAGCCTTTTGGTGAAAATAAAAAACTTTGCAAAGGTCAGATTTTAGTTTTTACTTTCTACACTTTTTCTTTGTTTACAATACCCTTTCACCTTTTTTCTGTTATGGCCTGTAGAGTTAGGGAGTTGTTGTTTTTATTCCCACAGAAAAGGTGCTCAGAAATGCCTTGTTGGTAGTCCAATCCTACTTTTCTTTACTTAATGACATCACTACTCTCTATTAGCATGTTTATTGTACCTTAAATGATTTTTTGTGTGTGTTTGGTCAAATCAGATGACCAATCAGAGCAGCCTGGCTCTTAAAAGTGGCAGGGTCTTCAAATAATGAGATGTAAATCTAAGCTTTTCTGTCACAAATTAAGAAAATTATGTAAAATAATCAAACTTTAACCATTTTAATGACACCTAAGATCAAGTTCTGGGATTTTAAAATATTATAGAATGAGACTTTTAATTGTAGAAGTCGGTAAAAAAGAACTGCACAGATCACAAATTGTCTCCTGCTGCTGAAAGATGGGCAATAATGTCTTTGCCTGTGTTTGTGTGGGCATCTATGTGCCTGTCTGATAGCAAAAAGTCTGAAAATGTAGTGAACATACTTCAATTAAACTGGGGAAATGATCATTGCCTCTACGAATTGGAGTCAAGATGGCCGCCATAGCGAAGTAACCCCAACAAACACAAAAATTGTCTGTAACTCAGCTAATCTGACAGATATCGAGCTAAAATTTTGGCATGGTATAGCTGGAAGTCAGTGGTGAGCATGGCTTATCAGCTAATAGCGAAGTTTCATTAAGCTTTTTCACTAACTTTGAAAACTGTTAGTAGCTTTTAGCCTCTGCTAATTTAGGTTTTGCTTACTTTAAATTCGCTAACTGAAAACAAACATTAACAGGTTTGTGTYAGTCCCACCAGTTTTCAGCTTGAAGGAGACAAAGACGTGTGACAGAATGAGTGAACGTCATCTTAGCAATTTGTAGTTAGCTGTTAGTGTTAGCTTCGGCCAATTTTTACTTTAGCTTTAGACTCTTTTTTATGTTTAGTGGTTTAGTTAGCAAAGCTATACTTTTTGTTAGCAAATTACAAGTTAGTGAAGCTAAGTTTTTGGTTAGCTGTAAGAAAATATTTCATGTTTGTTAGCTGAAGTCGAGACAAAAAAACACATTTATGTTAAATAAATTGAAGTGTGAAGAGATTAGGCCATCCAACCCCAGATCTTGTTATGAGCGAAGCTTTATTGCTCACGGCTGGAGAACCAAAGCAACGCTGCCTGAAACACAGACTTCCGGTCCTTTTAAATAGAGTCTTCAGTGCCTGGTGCGCCCCCTGCAGGCSTACGGCTGCATCACAGGCACTCTGAACAACAATACTCACCTACTGTATTAGAACGGTTTGTTATGTGTTGTAAAAATGTTTCAGGCCTGTATCTAAACTATTTTAATCAAGACATAACCATAGTTAAACAATGGATTA
The DNA here is from genome assembly GCF_001266775.1 of Austrofundulus limnaeus. Classification (NCBI taxonomy): domain Eukaryota; kingdom Metazoa; phylum Chordata; class Actinopteri; order Cyprinodontiformes; family Rivulidae; genus Austrofundulus; species Austrofundulus limnaeus. Next base: position 258,708 of record NW_013952644.1, on the reverse strand, counting down.
TAACAGTCAATACTTAAAAGTAAAACTAAGAAAATGGTGTAGTGCTTTTACGATCAGTAACTAACCTGACTGATAAATTTCTTCATAGCTGTGCCCATCACTGCTGAAAGTGTTGCCAGCTTAGTGACTTTGTCACTAGATCTAGCAGCTCTTTTAGACCCCTCTAACATTTTTTCCAAAAAGTGACTAGCGACAAATCTAGCAAATTTTTCCGGTGTTTTTGGAGACTTTTGGAAGCTTTGGCGACGGCACTTTCCGAGCACTTTCCTCAGAGTACGGTGCGGTGAGCCCCTCCCCCTTCCCAAAGTGGTCCGACTCACTGAAGCTCTGTGCAGCACCCCGGCTGCAGTCAGACGAGAGGAGCCCTCTGCAAATGAGTCACTCGTGCACAAAGCTGCTGCTGCTCCTGCCTGGTTTACAAAGCGGGATGTAATATTTAATGTAATGTTTTTTTTTTCTCTGATATTGTCTCTCTAAAATAAATCTCTGGACCCGGCTGCATTAGACTCACAGGTCAGTCACTTCTTCACCTCGTCCTCCCTGTGTGCCTCGTGACATCTAACAGTCCGCAGATTAAATTTAAGGTTCTCACACATTTAATTTATGTAATTTGGATAAGCATTGACAGCATTTTTTGTTAAATTCAATTGCAGTTCTAAACATATTTTCTCACATTTTTTTCTCTTTAACGTCTCTCCTATAGCTCAGATCACAGTTATTGGCAAACATCCAAATATGCAGATTAGGCAATGACATCTAGTGACTTCTAGTAACTTTTGGGACAGTCAATAGCTACTTTTTTTTCTCAGAAGTTGGCAACACTGATGCTGAGAGTCATTATCAAAAGATTCACATGCTATCTCTGCCAGGAGTGTCAAACTCAGGTCCTCAATTGGCGCTGTCCTGCATGTTTTTATTGTTTCTCCGCTCCAACTCACCTGATTCAGTGATTCAGTTACCTCTTAAATTCTGTAGAATCTTGTTAATCAGCATTCATGGAAATTAGGTGTGTTTGAGCAGGAAAACAAGAAAACATGTTGGACAGCGGTCCCCGAGGACCAAAGTCTGACTACTGTGCTCTATGCTAACTGATTGCAAGAGAAATTTGTTAGTAGAATTTGTGGGTTTGTTGGCAAAATATCTCACGAATCACTGGACAAACTTCAATGAAACTCTCAATATAGTTATTGGAAGCACATGTACAGTATAACTAAACTAGAAGCACTCAGAGAGTGCAAACCTCTGCCAAGACCAATTTCCCCCATCCTGTAATAGAGTAATTGTGCAAAAGCAGAGATGGAAACACATTTGTCGAATAAGTTTTGACGTAGCGAACATTTAAGCAGGCAGAATGCATGTAATTTCTTCTCGTGGAGTTCAATGTGAAAAAGCAAAAGTCAGACTCGTCACCCGACATTATTCATCGTCAAACTGGTGTCAGATTAAGCTTCTAAGTCAGGGCTACTCAACTAAATCGCTCCGGGGGCCACAGTTACTGCAGGTCAACAGCTTAGGGGCTAAACATCCAGCAATTAAATTTATTATGTAAATAAAGCAAGTATTACAAATATCYGTTACYTTACTAGTTTATTGTGCTGCATTTAGTYATGATTACAACATACAGAACTCTATAAAAGTAGTGACAAATAAACAATATCAAAAACAAAAAGAACACATTATACCCCTTATTTGACACAAATATTATTTTGACATGTCTGACAAACCATCTTTGTTTTCATTTTGGTAGTTTTATCTTCAACTGCTTGTCATTTTAACTGGCTTTAGTGTGCATATATAGAAATGGTTTTTACCAGCTTATAGCCAAGATTCTGATGGTCATGTAGATACTAAACATGTGTATGTCTACCTAAAAGAACTCAGAGTAATTAAAGTAGAAAACTAGTGGTTTGAGCTTGAGATTAATTAACCAATTGGGGGATGGCCCGCGGGCCGCCAGTTGAATTGCCCTGTCCTTAGTTTTTATCAGTCACATTTCACTGCGTAAAACATCTGTTTTATCCCCTTTTATGAGATTGTAATGGTTTGACTCTCTTTATGAAGTGGTACAGTCAACTCATGAAGTGGTTTTTTTTTAAGCAAGAAGCAAAATACAGTGTGTGAGCGCTTTCAGCAATTAAAACATTACCTCCTCTCCCTTGGCACACACACTCACACACTGTCTGGTCTAAAAAGTAACCCACTAGCTTCCAAAATGNCATTTTTTTTCTTTTTGATTGGTTGTTTGGGAAATGTGGTGTGTTTAAGGAAATGGGAAAAATGGGTTTCATGGTGCAGTGACGCACTTCCTGGTCACACAACGTTTTCTAATTGCACACCAAATGCATAAAAATGCGCACATTATGTCAAGAATTATTCATCATTAAATCTGGTTTTATTTGGAAGTGAATAAAATTGCTGTTCAATTCAGTTCAAATGAACACTGAAAGCTGTCACTTTTTACTGAAGCCCTGTTAATGCATCACAGCTTTCAAGCTCAGAGGGTTAAAAGAAATAAAAAAAATTCAAGTATCCGCATTGTGATCCAGAACCTCACCAAAATTTATACATGTGTTACTTTGGCTAATATCCACATGTGATAAAAATGCCATGACAATCCGTCCACAGGTTCTTGAGTAATTTTTCCACAGACAGAATGACAGACTGCCGGACAGACATACGCGACCGAAAACATTACCTCCTTGGCGGAGGTAATTACTTGTAGACTCAACCCAATCCAAGATTGCAGTCACAGCTAACAGACCTTAGAAAACACAAAAATGTCTCCATCTTCATCAGTTTCACACTAAAGGTGTTGAGCTGCACTTTAAAGAGGTGGTAGCCAAGAGTCATCTTCAACACATAATTTACAAGCCAACACATTTTGCAACATCTCAAATTAGCAAATTTGACCAAAATAGCTCTTACTCTCATTTCTCAACATAAGAAGGTCGTAGTCTGAAAAGTCTGGCATGAATAAAGAAAAGTGCAAGAAATGCTAGGCCTTTAATTTAAAATAACATATTTCCACACCCACTGTTAATACACAGAACTGATAGCACTCTGCAGTGAAACCTTTCATTTTTTTTCTTCTCTCAGCTGCAACAGATTAACTGTTCAGCTCCCTGCAGGCACACATCATAACAGGTAATTTTCAGGCTTTATTCGTCCCCCGTTCAGTTAATGCTCTTATCCAGAGTGACCTATAAAGGGAGCCGTGCTCAGGATTCACTAATGTGTTTTCATTCAGAGCCGTTTGAGGGGAGGGGGATTAAACCTACAGGAGCCACCTATAGGCCGACCTGCCGCCAGCGTTTTAGATTTGATTACGCCTAATTACTTTTCCGCTCAATTAGGTGTCCTCGGAGAATGCGGGGAAATGGACGACGTTTCGCGCTCGTTTGCTTTCATAGTCGAAACGCGCAGCGGGGGAAGAATTTGGGCAAAGATATATTGAAGGAGGAAAAAGGAGCAAAGAGGTCTTCCTGGATTCAGCCGGGCTCTCCTTCTCCATGACCAAACATTAGCAAATCTGCTACCCTGCACCCACCCCACCACCTGCAGGTCATACTGTTGGGAGAACGGGGCCTGGATGATTAAGATGGATGTGTGAGGCCCGGGAAGAGGCCCTGTGGTCGCCTCCCCACCACCGTCTCCAGCCTGACAGCTGTCTATAACCCACCCACCCCCACCTGTAAATCCCACTAATGCAGAATGACAAGCGGCCTGTTGCACTCCTTCAGGCCAGGAGGAGGACAGTTCTGCTACCATGACACTGATGACAGAACATTAACCAGAGGCAGGAATGTCTTAGAAACACACCTCATGATTTACAAGAGGTGTACAGGTTTGTCAAAGAAATAAAAACCAACAATTCTCACTAAAATATCTTGAAACTGATGAGAGCAGCAAAAAAAAGAATGGGGGGTGTCCCTGAAAATCAGTAACTAAATGTCAGTAACTGAAAAATCAATCAGTCACTGTTTTTTTAATTTTGGCCCTTCTAAATAGTTTTAATAAACAAACTACTGAAGCTGGCTTTGACCAAAAAGATGGTACCCCTAATAAGTCAGTCAGGATAAGAGGGATTAAAATAAAACAATGTTCCTCCAGCATCAGGGTACAACACAAAAATAACATGCAAATATACAAAGTATGCAGTTAGCACATAGACCGGTACATTGAAACAACCTAAAATGAGGACTCTGTAGGATGAATAATGTACTTTCCTATAAGTGAGTTAGAAAAGTACTCAACTAAAAGACATTAGAAGTGATGGTCATTTGTCACATAGTAAGACCCTAATTTGTTATGTAAACATGTAATTGTATAATGATATAATGGAATGACAGCAGCAAAAATAATACCAAGTAATGTGCCGAATGTACAGTCCTGAGTAGTTGTGGTGTGTGTGTGTGTGTGTGTGTGTGTGTGTGTGTGTGTGTGTGTGTGTGTGTGTGTGTGTGTGTGTGTGTG
>NW_013952644.1:236556-252950 GCF_001266775.1 Austrofundulus limnaeus | reverse complement strand
GTGTGTGTGTGTGTGTGTGTGTGTCTGTGTGTTTCAGTTCAGATGTGTATTGAGAGCTCTGATGGCTTGTGGGTGGAAACTGTTGCTGAATGGTTGGGCTCGACCCGACCTGGGTTTGAACCCAGGTTCTGCATGTTTGCATTGGTCCTTATGGCCCAGTGCCAGCCTTATTTCTGGAACCGTAAGAACTGTGGTTCTATTTGGCTGCTCGATTTGACTTGAGCTACTATTGCCCATTTATTGGTGTGCTGGTCATGGAGTTTATGTCACACAGATGAGATTAACTGAACTTGGATTGTTTGCCCTCCTATCATTAGTGTTCTACTGCTGGATGGTCTAAGTTTCCTATGAGCCTGATGTAGTCCATTGTTATTTTTGTGTTGCAAATAAGACAAAGTAATGGACCGCAGATTTCCTGTCAGACTAGAAACAGCATGTGCAGCTAGGGAAACTAACCCTCAGATAATCAGCATTGGATCCCCCACCCCCAAAGATTCAGTCTTTTCTCCACTGTTCTTCTCTCTGTATACCAGTAGCTGCACCTCCATTCATCAGTCTGTCTAGCTCCTGCGGTTCAACGACAWCATCATCCTCATCAGGCTAATCTCTGATGAAGATGAGTCTGCTTACAGGCTGTAGCTGTTGTTGTACAGTTAGACCACATGAAGCACACCGTTCCACCCCCACCCCCACCCCCATCACCCTGAAAGACTCCCCAATCACCACAGTGGAGTCATTCTTCTTCTTGGTCACCACTATCAACCAGGACATCAAACGGGAGCTAAACATAATCTCCATCACCAAAAAAAAAAAAACATGCCCAGCAGAGGATGTTCTAACCTTGTTCCTGTGTTCTTAGTCATTCTTGTGTGTTTTTATGTTTGTTTTGGGTCATCATCCTATTGGACGACCCATGACCTGCGACTGAATCCAAGCTTTCCCACACTGGACAGCCCAATTCACTCTGAAACGCCTTGATAGTCTTGAGATTCAAGTGTACCCCGTGTCAGATGCAGCAAAGCAGCCACGGATCTGACGTCAAACTTTCCTCTTGCCGCCCTACCTCCTTGTGGCAATACAAAAGTTAATCAGCTGAAACGCATGCGTGCCAGCCCAAACTTTGACTTTCCCCTCTGAATATAAAGTCTCCTCTGCCGTCGAATGCTTTTAGGAAACAAAGTTCTTTCAAGGCCAGATCAATGGACGATGGCAGACATGCATAATTTAAAAAAAAGGAAAAAGAAAACTCCCAAACTCCTGATGTGGTTTGGCTCAGCACCTGTCACAGGTTTTAAGGGTTTGCTTAAAACTAAAGCAGCGCAGCTTACGGGAGAAGGTCTCTCTCAAGGTAAATTAAAAGGGTTTTGCACCAAAAACCAAGGAGATAATCTCAAAACCTTCCAGTCTGAAAACACCTACTCCTGTTCAGACTACAGAAAAAAAGCACTCTTTTTCGAGTCTGTCTTTCCAGAGGCTTTTTTTCAGGCTGATGAAACCACACAACGGGCTCCAGACGACCTGCGCGCGCGGATTCACTATTCAAACATATAATAGAGCTGGCTCTGTCTGCAAACGGAGATCAAGCTCGTCTGGGTGAGGGATAGTGGGACAGCGCAGGCTCAGGGACACCCCTCCACCCCTCGCTGTCTTCTTATCCGTTTGAAAAAAAGAGAGCGCTCACCTCTCGTGTCACACTAGGGGCAGAAAAGATGGCTGCAGTACACACTGTCAAAACGGGATCTGAGCTGTTATTTCCATATCAAGGACACGTGTGAAGGCTGCCGCGTTGACTCGCAAAACACACTGCTGCTTCTTCTCTTTAATGTTTCGTTTCGGATTAATATTCTTGTTCCTTTTTTTGTTGTCTTCTTTTCCTCCCTTATGGGGGATTCTTCGGGGGGTTTTTAACATCTCTTTTTTTCTCCCTCAGTCTCACCTTGGAAAGAATAAAACACAACAAAGTCCTTCTCGTGTTGTCGTGCCTTTGTAAAGGCAAAGCTCCCCTCAAAACAAATTGCTTTTCACACGGAGGGAAAGTACAAACAGCAGAGTCGCCTTACCGCTGCAAGCTTTGAACTTTGACCCCCCCCCCCCCTTCGCCACAAGCTACAATGAAGCAGGACTAATGTGCTCACAATTGCTTTATTTCCTTGAGCTCCTTCCTCTTTAGCTGCTGTTGTGCAGAGAGATGAGCCTTTCAGCACCAGGGACAGCTCTGCTGCTGACTTACAAAAAGGGTTTTGTGCGGGGACGACTGAATGGCACCCGTTGAACACCTCACTGCAGAATGGCTAAAAACAAATGCAGAACAAATAACAAGCTGAATTTGTGTCAAAATGACAGTAAATTCAATCAAACACAGACCCCAAACACACTGTGGAATTTTAAATGTTTTCAGATGAAGACAGCTGAAATTAAATGCAAAGCCTAAAAATAATAGTATATTACTTAAGATACTTTTAGCCACCATTCTGCCACTTCTAGGTTTTAACAACTGTTTTGCTTCTTTTAGCTTTTAGGCAGCTGTAGCTGAGTGGTTAGGGGAGTTGTCCTCCCATGAGAGAGTTGGTGGTTCAATTCCACCGCTATTCAGTCACATGTTGAAGTGTCTCTGAGCAAGACACTGAACCCACAGCCTCTGATGTGTCCCATCAGTGTATGAATATGGTTTAAAGCACTGATTAGTCTCCAAAGATTGGTTCACCTGTATTAGCTTTATACAGAGACATGGAGTGCTGAATGTGTGTGTAAATGTGTGTGTGAATGTGTGTATGAATGTGTGTGTATGAATGTGTGTGTATGAATGGGTAAATGAGGACACATTTTATTGTAAAATGCTTTGAATATCCTTGTTGGATAGAAAGATGCTATTTAAGTACAGTCCATTTACCAGTTAGCTACAGTTTTGTTTATTTTACTTGCAGTGTTCATTTAGTCACTTTTAGGTACCATTCAGCTTCTTTTAGCTTCTGGTTACTACTTTTTTACCGTTTAGCTTTGAGCTATAATTTTGCTAATAATAGCTACTGGCTTTAGTTTTAGCATCTGTTTGCTACAGTTTTGCTCAGTCCTATTATTCTTCTATCTCTTTTTCCATATTTGTCATACTCTGCTGCTCTTACCTTTTAGCTGCTGTCCTGCAGTGTTCAGCTACTGTTTTAGCTACAGCTTTGATGTGATCATCTTTTAGCTACTATTCTCTTTTTTAACTTTTAGCTACAGTTTTGCTCATTGTAGTATCTGTTTTGCTAGGTTTACAGGCAACATCTATATTTTTTCTTTTATTTATAATTTTGTTGATTTTAGCAACTGTTTTGCTTATTTTAGCTATTCCACTGGTTTTAACTGTTAGCTACATTGTTGCTTTTTTTCCTAGCCTCTCCTTTGCCGCTTTTAGTTTTTAGCCTTTGTTTTGCTCCCTTTAGCTGGTGTACAGAAAGTCATTTTATCCTCTTTTCTGTTTCTTTCAGCTTTGACAACTTCAGATTTTTCAGCTAAAAATCTCAAAAACGTTAGTAACTATTCTATTCAGATATTTGTTCTGTATTTCATTGAGCAGCTTTAGAATAATTGAAGAAAGAAAATTATAGTAAAATGTGTGGCTTGTTTGGAAATATTGTACAATGACTTTTGGACAATATTACTAAAGTTTGTCTAAAAGAACATCTAACATTTTATGAAGATCAAAAGGATTTTTTCGGAAACACGTTAAAGAAACCCAGCCAAGTTAGGAGCTCTGCAGATATGATAGGCTTCATAGTAAAACCATCAATAAGCATTAAAACAGGTCACAGAAAGTTGGACTTTACATGTCAGAACTTCTTTTTTTATTTGTTTGTTTTACAAAAAAGAGCAGTTTTGTAATAATTGTTAAACTGACAATTGTTGTCAAACTCTAGCTTTTATATTGTCTTAAATTATGAAGTCTTTTCCAAACAAACTTTTGTATTGGCAACAACTTTTTGGGGGGCAGGGTGGAGGGGTATACATACATCAAAACACAAGCATGTTTTCTTCTTTCACTCAGTGTGTCTGAATGCTTTAGAACTTTGTTTTCTTTCAAGTTCCTCCAGAATACAGTAAGTACCCAGCCAAGCTTACTAAATTTGAGTCGTTTTAAGCTATATAATTGTTGTGTCAGCAGTGGGGCTAACATGATCCTGCTGGTAGATGAATCATCATCTCAAACACATTTTTTTTACAAGACTCAAAGATTTCCCTCCAGAATTTCTCTGTCGCGGTCTGAGCAGTTTGCTTGTTGCTGCAGATGAAGGCCATTCCCACAGCACGATGCTGCCTCCACCATGTCTCACTGTAGAGACGGTGTTCTTAGCATAATAAGACCCTTTATGATAGTAATCTCTAAAGATGGTGCACGTCTTAATGACTCCCGCACGCGAAGTGTAAGCGGGAGTCATACTGTTTTTGTACTGTTTTTTTTTTTCAGTGATTTTTGGTCAACTGTATCACAAAAACAGCTGCACCGATCAACATGAAATTTGGCAGGACTGTAGATGAGTCTGACCTATACTTCGCCAGCCAACGGTTTTATGATAGACCCCATGTTTGAGGAGGGGACTCCTTTCAAAGAGGGGGTGTCTGGACAAGAAAAAATGCTTATAACTCAGAAAATGTTCAACATAGGAGCTTCAGATTTCTTTTGTTGTTTAGCTCTGATGAAGCTCTATCCATCAGGCCCACCAACCAGTGCCCCCCCCACCACCCGGACCCCCCAATTTATCTGAAAAAGGGGTGTCTGGTCATGCAAAAAAGTTTATAACTCAGAAACCATAAAACTTTAGCCTGGCCCTTGCCTTCCTACGCAGCTCCGCTCAATTCTAGTTTCCCTTCTCTGCTCCGTCTGGGACTTCTCCCATTGAGATGGATTTCACTGGCAGATTTTTAGCCGGGCCAATCAGAGAAGAGAACGTCAATTTTCTGTGCAGTGTCCGCTTGTAGTTTATTTTACCTGGACCAATCAGAGAACAGAAGGCGGAGTTTTGAATGACGTCGTTTTTCTGCGCAGTGTCTGCTAGTTATTTTAGCATACAGCAGTGGAGGAAGTGAATGAAGCCAGTCTGTGTTGATAAGGCTTCAAATTAAAATAAACTTGTCWGACAAAGCAGCAGCTCTCATTTACAGTCGTCTCGTTTGGCTCGGTACTTTTCTCCTCTCAGTAGGGTTGTTTACAGCACACGCGATTTCTGGTTAGCTTCTTAGCTTAGCCTCCTTCACAGCGACAACACACACATGCTTCAGCAGAGGCCACGCCTCCTGCAAGAAACGATCCTCTATGCATCAAGTCCAGACCCTTGTACGAAGCAAAGTGAAGGACAGGGTCTGGTTTAAATCAGGCTAATTAAACGTGATAGCGTCAGAGTTTTTGGTCATTTAGCTCTGATGAAGCTCTATCCATCAGGTCAAACAATGCCCCCCTCCCCCGGGCCCCAGTTTGTCTGAAAAAGTGGTATCTGGGCATACAAAAATGGTTATTGCTCAAAAACTATTAAACATAGGAGCTTCAGATTTCTTTGGTTGTTTAGCTCTGATGAGGGGCTATCCATCAGGTCAACCCCACCCCACCCCAAAAAAAGACCCCCATCCAAACCACTACAATATTGGGATGCACATAGTAGCATGACATTTATTAGAAATAAAAACTTCTGAGTTCTGGTGCATTTGTGCATGTGGGGGTCATTATGTTACCGCTATGCGGTATCTAGTTTAAGTTCATGTTTTCGTTAGACATTTTAATCCCTATATCAAGTACTTCTATTTTTCACTCGTTCAAGCCAGTTTAAATGAGCATTGGATGAATAAATGTGTAGTTCGATGGTCATTGTTGCATAACATTTGTCCACCAGTGTATTTTTTTGCAGCTAATATAATTTTATAATGTAAATGATGCAAAGGATCAACCTTAAATTCATTCCCCGTTGCTGCTTTTGGATGGAAAGGTGCTGCACGGTGATGCAGTTTCGCCTCACTGTGTTTCATTTACAGGCCCAGCGTTCCGATCGGCTAATGTGAACGTTTACACGCACACCCCAGGGTTTTCGAAGCGACTTTCTGTTTGAAGACACTGTTTACTTATTCAATACCCAGTAATTCTGGGAATGTATTCTAGCTCGAGGCTCAAATCTTGCTCTTATTTGTCCAATGAAGCATCCGCATCCTGTCCGCCGCGCCACCACTGAAGCTCATTTGGCAGAGACACTGTGCATTATTAGTTGGTAAATAAAGTGGCGTGGTGACTCTGTGTGCATCTGTGTGTGTGAGTGAGTGTGTGTGTGTGACCTCGAGAGAGTTTGACTGGCCTTGAGTCTGAATTGTGTTTAACAGAGCTCTCCACTGCCTCTCCTCTCAGTCCGGTCCAGCCTTGTTCTAATGAAACAATAACAGCTACAGCCTGTCACCATCTGCTCTTATTACGGCTCTGTCTCTGCCATCATCTCCATCACTCTCTCCACCTACAGCTGCACTCATTTGCCTCTCATTTGGGCAATTCATGCACAAGCACACAGGTTCAGATGCAGTTTTAATGTTCTGAATACCAGCGTTGGAACAATGCAGCTTACCGGAGTGGTTTCTGTCTTTTGGAGTGGAGTTCTGTGAAAAAGGTTGTGAACAATTATCAGACATTTTGATTAGTCTCAGTTTGGTGATAGGGTCAAATCTGACCAGGCTGAGGAGCTAASAGCTAGTTAGCCTTTTAGTTGTGTTTGCATTAGGGTTGGGCAATATTGGCTAAAAATTAATCACAATTTGTATTTAGCTGATAACAAAATGATGATTAATAGATGACAATTGCACTTGCTTGTTTTTCACTCTAAAACAGTTATCCTGTGTTCGAAATTTCTACTAACAAATCATTGGTCAAACCAACGTCTTCATTTTAACAGGTTCAAATAAGAAGCTGTGAATTGAAACCCACCTTTTCCCCAATGTGGAGTGGCAGTATATGTTTAGTAACACAATATGGCACAGCCCACCTCGTATTCCTCATATTCCAGAGCTTATTTTGTCRCTTGTAAGGGACAGATTGACTGATTGCATCGTGGATTCTTGGCTGTGTAGATTTGTTTCCCTGATTCACTAAAGGAGAGTTTCCTATAACTGACGTTGCCTGCATTCTCTGTATTTTCCTCATATTTCGGTTTGTGTTTCAGGGGATTAAAAAGTTTGTAATGTTAGCATTAGCTGTTCTTCCCCACCTTCTGCCATTATGCTTGATAATGATTATGATGCACACAAAAATATCACACTACACTAATTGCAAAGTCTCAAAAATAAACTGTAGAGATGTGCGGATTGATACTGAAATATGGATACCACTGATACCAGATCTTTATGGTCTCGAATCGATACTGAAATCAAAATGTCGATACTTTGATACTTTAGTCATTTCAGATAATTTTATCATTAGCAGGAAAACAGTGGAAAAAAGCTTAACTACTGAAATCTTGTCTAAATCATATGCTGTTGGAAGGAACTACTTTTTGTTCTGCTTGGGTGATGCATAAACGCAGTGGCATGTGTTCAGTCAGTCACTCAGTCTGTAGAAGTTACAAGTAAGGCAGGTCATTTTAACATAAAATCGACTTTGTCTGACTATAATTACATTCTAGATGAGGGGTTACAATGCCAAATGCTAAACAATGCTACAAAATATGTGAAGAAACATCAACCTTTAGCATGTTTTTTTYTCTTTTATTCACTATTCAAAAATTATTACATTTGTTTAGCATACTTTTTTTTTTGATTACGCTAAACAACTATAATACGGTTAGAAAAACTATTAAATGAATGAATAAATAAAYGACACTTTTAGAGATCCAACGGGAACATTATGTGTGTTTGCACAAAGTATCAGTATCAGATCAGTGTTGCCAATGCCAGCCTGAGTTTTCAGTATCGGAAAGAAAATTGGCAATATGGAACATAGGGTTGGGCAATATTGGCAAAAAAATGAATCACGATTAATTGGGGTATTTAGCCGATAATGATTAATTTGACGATTAATCCCCTGTAGTCCTAAAAATCTGTTTCAAATTGTGTCAAAATTACAGACTTCAAGCTACACATCAAATTTTGAATTGTGTTGATAGATAAATAAATTGCAGAATTTTTTTAATGTTCATCATATTTGAAGCAGAGAGGAGCACCGAGCGGACTCTGCCTGGTGGCATTAATCGTATTAATCGTCAAGTGCCAAAAGATAATCGATTAATGTTTTTCTGACGATTAATTACAAATGATATGATTATACCCAACCCTAGGAACATCACTAATAAATTGGTGACAGTTTGTGACAAATAATTGCCCAACAATTTTACCCAATCCTAGTTTGCAAAAAAGCCATAGATTTCAGCTACCATCTGAACAGGACTGAACAGTTTGTATATTTGTAAAAAGGACCAAGAAAATACTCAAGACCGATACTATTACTAGTCTTGATAATAATATCAATATTCCATTGAATGTGTGATAGCTCAGTTATTAGTACCGCAGTCTTGTATTCCTGAAGTTGAGCCCAGGTTGCCTCAGGGAGGACCGTTGCCCGGTCTTTAATGTAAGGTCACTCTTTGTGGTGACCTCAGCAGAAGGAAGTAGCCAAAAGAAAAACACTTACAGCCCTTAAAAACACAAACATCTTCCATTTATCCAACAGCTAAGACAAAACTAATTTGAGTGTCAGCCACGTGAGCCATCTTCCAGCGTGTCCCAGTGGCACCAAAACCCCTTGAAATATGTCGTCATCTCCTTTTTTCTCTCCTTCTTTCTGACAGAATCTGTTTATTTCTCCTCTGCTCCTCGGTCCGCTAACTCAACTTCCAGCAGCGACACCTCGGCAGGCTTGCACTGCGCCTCCGGGGCCCGGGCCATAACGATAGCCATTAAACGACATGTCATTGCCACGCTGCCGGCAATGTCATTCATCCTGCGGACCTGCCTGGAACCYGCTATCGCCAGTCCTATTGTGCTGATGGTTTTACATCACATTGAGTGAGGGCTCGTACGGCTGACCGACTGATATATGGTCTCATTAGAATGTTTGATGGCCACGGTCGAGCCGGGTGATTATACCGCTGATAAACCGCGGCGAACGAGAGACTCGATAGGCTGATTGCTCATTAAGACATGTATTGATCAGAGACATTGACTTTTGGCGTGTGTGTGTGTGTGTGCATATTTGACCTGAGATGTTCACTATATGCTGCACTGGTGGGTTTCTTACAAGTGCCTGGCTTCAGCTTTTTTCCTGTTTGCTAGCCGAGGCTTTGTTGAGCAGCTAGTGGTGAGGCGGTGCAATCGGGCCAGCTGCTGTGATGCCTCTGTCGGTTGTTACAGGCAGGGAAGCAGCGTGGAGGAGGCCTTTTGAAAGCCTTGAATTGGAATTGTTTTGTATGTGCACAGCTGGTGAGCTGCTAGTCTTTGTTGGCTGTGATAGCAGCCTAAAATCAGACTGCCAGTTTGAAGAACAACTTCACATTCTCCGCCCGTGAAATTATCTGGTCRTACAGAAAAGCGTGTGTGTGTATTGAAAAGACCCCACTTTTGTGATAGTGCAGTTTAAGCACCGTTTCTGCCAGAAATGTTCTTTTTAATTTAATAATTAGATGTCTCAGAAGGTTGTTTMGTGGGAAACAGATTGATGTGTCTAAATCTGTGTTTTCTCAGCTGGTTGAGCCCCTGACTCCCAGTGGAACGGCACCAAACCAGGCTCAGCTGCGCATCCTGAAGGAGACTGAGCTGAAGAGGGTCAAGATTCTGGGTTCAGGAGCTTTTGGAACCGTCTACAAGGTCTGTTTTAATACCTGTGTTTAGAAGAGACAGTTTGTGTGTCTGTGACTGTCCCCAATAATCAAAAGTGAGGCTTCTTTTTAACAAAAGATAGTCATTATTCATGTTGTAAGCTGCCAAAAGGTAATGACGAAACAAATAAAAACCCAAACTCTGGCATTGATGCACCACAACCAGAGCACATCGGCCGTCCAAGGAACAAAATAGTGATTGTGAAGTTTTCAGCTTGAATGTGAGCTCATATTAAAGGGGCTATATCATGTAAAATCATCTTTTTTGAGTTTTATATCGTGTTGTAATGTTATCCTCTCATCAAAAACATGCCCAAAGTCTTACTTGGACTCATTCATGCATGTTTGAAAAGTCCTAAAGTGTCCTGAGGCAGCAGGAAGGGGAGCAAAAACGACAGGTTGGGACTAGAACCGCCTTTTGGGACCATCTCTGCCTCCAGGCTGTGTCTCCAAGCCGAGCTTCCTCATCACGGAGCACACTTCCCCACTCCCCACCCCACACACCCCGCCCATGACTCCTGCAGGCTCTCAGCAGCAACAAAGCAAACAACTGGTGAAACTGAAAGTGAAACTAAAACTGTCTGCTGAGTTCTTAACACTACTTCTCACTCATTGAAACCCTTTTCAGTTTCAAAATACCTTTGAGGAAATGTATTTTCAGTTGCCAAGTAAACTGCATCATAGCCCCCCCCCCCAACCCCCCTTCCGCACTGAAATGGGCGAGACAGAAGCGGAAGGTGGTTCTTAAAGACACAGAGGCCAATTTCAAAGCATTTAGAACAGGAAGTGATGCGAAGATAAGTTTACTTTCTGTTTAAACATAAAAGCAGCATTTTATTAACAGCTAAAGGTGACATAGATACTTTATTATGGTATTGTATTTAAATATATGCCTGAGAAACACATAATATTGCCCTTTTAAGAGATTTTTTAAGTTTTACCCTGTGAGGAAAAATAAACTGAGACAATTGTTGTCTAACTGGCAGTAGCTCGAAAACCAGCTCCAGTTTAAACAGAAACAACCAAAAGGTTTTGCCTTGGCATACAAAGTGAAAGCCCTGATTGGCGGCTGCGTCGGATAAAACAAAAAATATCAGTAATTTTTCTGTACCAAATGCACAAATCTTGAGTTCTTGGTAAGTATGSGTTTGGATAAGCACATTTGTTAATATGGAAACAAATGGTCTTGCATTGTGATACTCAAACCAATTTTAGTTCATTATTTTGATTCAAAAGTTGCTTAACAAAAAATAAATAGAAAATAAAATGTAAAGAAAATTTGTTACTTTATGAATTTAATAGAAAATATTTTCTTGCATCAGACCAAATGTAGATTTACACCAAATAACAGCTACAAACATTATGTTGTAGAAAAACACACAAACCAAGTATCTGAAGTAAGGCTGTGCTCTGAGGGATAAATGAAGACAAACTGTCCGGTCACCTTAACTGCAATCCTGGACTGTCAGCTCCTTTACCAGCTGTGCTTTTCAGCCAAAAAAAAAACTGAGTGGATTTAAAAGTAGTCAAACATTTCAGAAACTGACAGCATATAAAGTTCTGAGACGTATTGAGTCTTCTCTGACCAGACAAAGGTGGGAATGCTCCCTGCTGAGGGGTGATTTCCTGCCTCAAGCTAAGGAAGTCTCTAGGAGTCTTGTTCTTGAGTGATGGAAGGAAGAAGTGGGAAACGGATCAAGAGATCATGGCCTTGTCTGCAGCATTGACAGTGTTGCTCTGGCCTGTTGTGGTGATGAAGCTGTACCAAAATTCAAAGCTTATAGGGGTTTGAAAACAAGATAACTATAGAGACAAAGTCACCAAACTGACAATAGTGTTACGCAATCCGCCACATCTCTCATATATATGTCAAGTCAGACAGTTGTGTGCTGTGTTAATCATGCATTGAAGCTGTCAAATAATTATACATTATGGGATTTTCTGTATTATTGATTGTACAGAAGGTAAAATTATCATACGTATACAATGATTATTGTATGTCTGGCCAAGCTAGCTGGGATTAAAAGATTGGAAACAAGTACACATCTTACTTTGAACTGGAACTGTAGTTGGACTCCAGATGATATTTTACAAGTATGCAAGCACACAAGTACAGACAAGTACACTCTTTGTGAAATGGCCATCATATGAACTTACTTGTCATTTCCTTTATTGCTGGTTTAGCCTATAGAATCAGCAGTGTTGTGCACTGAATGCATTAGGGAGAGGTTATAAAACTTTTACAAACTATGCTGACCTACTGGCAGGTATATAAATTAGTTTTTTTTATTCAATAAATTATTAGAATAAACCTTTGCTATTGAATGCAGAAAAATTTATTATAAAACTAAAATATTTAGTCCAGTTTATGTTATTGTCATTTTATTACATATTTTTTTCTCTTTTTGAAACAATGTAAAACCTGATAGAAAAGACAGAAACTATAAAATTGGAAAAAGAAAATTTGTGTAAATACAATCAACTACAAACTATTTGTTTTGGTATGTTTTGCATTGTGTCATCAGCTTATATATGGCCGTGCAAAAGGTGTTTATTAAAGGCTTGCCCACAACGGCTCTCGAAGGGTCAGAAAAGTAAAAATTGTGCTTTTAAATGAAATAAATGACTTTTAAAATATATAAGACCAGGCTTTATTGTTGTTTAAGAGATTTGAATGTTTTCTAGCACCAAAATTAGATGTAAAATGTCTGTTTAATTAGTGAAAAACCTTGGATAGGTAAAACAAAAAATACTATATAATCAATTAACTGGCTTATTTYAATAATAAGGTACTATGCATTCCAAGATACTTGGACAACAAAAAAACATAATGAATTTAATTCATGTGGATTTCWTTTAGAACTGGCTTTGTTCTTTGTCATTTCTGTGCAATAAAACTCCAGATCTATATTGGTCTATATAAAAATATTAAGTATGTTTCTGTCCCATATTTATATGGCATTAAGGGGAGTACAGGCACTTATGTTTTACACTTAAAGCACTCTTTTATGTGGATGTGTCTTTCTTTCTTTTTAACTAAATGCTGTTTATTTAACATGCGTCAATTAAATTAGGTCAAATAATTGTAAGGAAGGTAGTTCAACTTGTTTATTTTTTTTCCCATGATGAACAAGCTGTGACCGTCTAGCTTCAGTCAAAAGCATGAACTCCAGTTCAGATAGTTTGGCCCTGCGGAGCAGAAGCCATTAAACCAAACTACCACTAATCAGAAACATCAGGGTCATGGCTGTGTGTGTTCGGGCATGTTTATTAGGACCTAAAGCTGTGCATTTACGGCGTCTGCTTGTATTTTTCCAGGGCATCTGGGTCCCAGAAGGTGAGACAGTGAAGATCCCCGTTGCAATAAAAATCCTCAACGAGACCACCGGCCCGAAAGCCAATGTGGAGTTCATGGATGTGAGTATTTATGATGCTGGCGATTTGTGTCTATTTGTATTCACACCTTCCATGTCGAAGCTGTTAAGTCTTAGCACTGTCAAAGAGAYGGCCAAGGTTGTCTTTTTTGTGGGATTGTGCATTTGGCAGTAAATTCTTATGAGAGTACCATCAGAGTCGGGGCTGGTAATAAAGAGAATATCAGTGCACTGTACARCAGTGCATGTATTGAACAAGGCACTATTAAAAAACAGAACAGCAGTAGTTTGAGATATGGCTTTATTGAAATCCAGGACTGATATGAAGAATGGAAGCCACCTTATCTGTCAGTTTTTTTTTCCTTCCTACTTTTCTAACTTCCCTTCAATAACTCACATTAGATTTCAAGACTATGGCCGTTTTTCTTATTAAATGATTTTACAGAGTGATAGTAGTGCCTGACAACCCTTTCACATTACAACCCTGTAAAATGAAATGATGTTTTTTTTTTTTTACAAAAGCAATAATTAAATGCTTAATATTCCTTAAAGGAAAGCATATTTTCCAGGTTTTACCAAAGTGTCATTATGAGAAGAAATGGTGTTCTAATGTGAAACCTTGAAAATAACCCTTTATATAATCTCATCGTGGTATCATGGTTAGTGCTCAATGCCTCTGCAGTATTGCAGACTCTGTGCTGGTTTGTTGTCTGTTCCCCAGTCAGTCTATGTTGCTACATTCACCTACGGTCATGAAATCTGSGCAGTGRCCAAAAGAACTAGATTGCRGATACACCTGGTCAAAATTATTTTTCTGAGGAAGGGTAACTGGACTCTCCCTGATACTACATTCACACCAAACGCGTTGCGCGCCTCCAAAAATCTCAAAACGCACACATCCTGATGCTGGTGTCCAGTGAGGACAGATGCATTCGATGTGAAYGTAGACRYGCTTCTTTAGATGCACAATAAGAGGAGACTTTTAACCGTAGTTTTGATAACTTACCAAACATGCCGACTTACTCACTAGTCATCCTCCAGGCAAAGTCCTTTTTATTTCTATCATAATAACGGACACTGGAATGATCATAAATGATCGGACTATCAGTTTGTCTTCCAATGTTTGTGTGATCCGATTTCCCGGGCTTCTGGTATTTCCAGCTTGTCACCAGTTCGTCACTGAGCAGAGTCTCTCTGATTGGTTGATGCGATATGTCGAGCAGCAAAAGTTCAGATTTTCCAACTCGAGCGTTGGATGCTTTGGATGTGCCGCACCCACAAAAAATGCTCATGACGTGTGCACCGCTTCGAACCGCGCTGCTCCAAATACGCCAGACGCGCTGCTCAGCTTCTAGAAGCCCCTAGATGTGTGTCCACCATTGACTTTGCATGTAAACCAGATGCTCCTGATACTCAAAATGTGTTTGGTGTAAATGTAGCATTAGAGAAAGTGTGAGAATTTTGGTTATCCGGGAGATATTCAAAAGCCAGTTCTAAGTAGCTGCACCTCCAGATCGAGAGGAGCCAATTGAGAAGTTTTGGCCAACTGGTAAGGATGCCTCCTGGACGCCTCCCTAGAGAAGTGTTCCTGGCATGTCTGACTGGGAGGAGACCCCAGGGAAGAGCCAGGTCACGATGGAGACATTTTCAACGTTTTTGCATTGTAAAGCTCGACTCAGCCTTCCCAAGCTCCAGACGGCCTGGCCTTACTCTACCTGGCTCTGGTTGTGTTTGCATTGAACAGAGTACTGCCTAAATGTGGGCGGGATCATAATATTTAACATGCATGAATCATTGCATGCTTGTTAAATATTAAATATAATATTAAATTAATATTTCATTTTATTTGTGGCACAACAATAATGGGCAACACCAAGTTCAAAGAAAAGTATTGAAGATAGAACTGGATGATCCAGCAGTAAACAAGAGGGTAGGAGGGCAGAGAGAATGGAAAGCTAATGCTAGCTTGTTGCTTGGTAGCTTGCTACTGTTGTAGTTGAACTTGTGTGAAAAAAAAACAATCACTGCAAATAATTAGTGTAAAGTCACTCTCATCTCACAGGCCTGGGGTTCCAGAGAATCTGGATGGAACTGGTCCATAAGGGCTAAACACTCTGAGCACAGGTTTGATGCCAGGCTTGACCGGGCCAGGCTTTGCAGTGCAAAAGGACTTTACGTCTCTCAACTGGCGGGTGAGCACCTTGTAGAGAGATGTCTAGACTTCTGCTGTCTTGTAATCCTGAGGCTGCAGGTCACCATCTCTTAAAAGAAGCAATCCGTGATCTCAGTGGAGATTTACCTGGTTAAATTCAAGGTCAATAATTTTAAAATAACATAATTTATTAACTATGTTTTAGCACATTGCTGCAGACCCAGCTGCACCCGAACTTCAACTACTTTATTTACAGGCAACTCTGGTTAACTCTGAGTGGCTGTCATAGCTAACCTTACTGAACAAAAATAGTTATGTTTCAGTCAATTTAACATAGTTTGATAAAACTTGATGTGGCAGAGTCATTCCCCAACATCGTATTCTTGGGGGTTAACATGGGAACTTTGTTATAAGTGTAAGATGGCAGATGATTGGCATTCCTTTAAGAAAAGCTACCGTATTTATTCGTGTATAATACGTAAAATTTAATCCATCAAATCATCCATAAAGTTGGGGGTATATTTTTGCTAATGTGTTTTAACTGAAATATCGGCAAAATTATTGAGTCCAGAAATGAGACCGCGTTGTAAAAAGCAGGTGAAAGGAGCTCACCTGTGACACTCCTCCGTGCTCCAGAGCGAGATAATAACAGGTCCAAGCAGGCGACATGATGTGAAAAAAAGGGGGAGAAGTCCTGCAGCTCAGTAATGATAATAAACTAATGACATTAGCGTGTGACCGAGCTGCTGCTGGAACAACAACAAACACATGTCCTTCTGTAATGATTGCTGTCTACCGGTGTTCTAAAAAAGTTTGTATTCCTGGATAATTTTGATCTCTTCTGGGAGAGAAAACATCTCTTCAAGTCTGATGAAACGGCTTTGAACCGACATGGATCAGAGCTGTTAGCTTCAAACATGAAGTATTTCCTGAACCAAGTTCCGGCTGGAACCAAACRACAGGAGAGTGATCAGCTGACGTCTGAGGCTGAAGGACAACAGGTGCAAACTGAGACGCCAATGGAAAACAACATGCAAGTGGCTGAACCAGAAC
>NW_013952644.1:223027-236393 GCF_001266775.1 Austrofundulus limnaeus | reverse complement strand
ATTATCGCACAAAGCTACAGAACCTTTGGATGAGGAATAAAAATAAATGRACAGAGAAGAAGAAACAAGAGTGGGAAAAAAAACATTATGCGTTTTATCCCTGATAATGAATATTTTTATGTCTGGGAGGATTAAAATTTGAATTTCTGGAGTTGGGAAATGTTTAGAAATATCCTGATGTGACAACAGATGTTATAACTTCTCTTTATAAAGTTTTCATAAAATTTCTTATAGTTTTGACATACTTTATACAGTACATGTCGAGAGGGATTAAAGAAATTTTGTAACTGATTAATTGAACATTAGATTCAGTTTTTTTATTTTATACTTTCTGATCATTTCAGTCTGTAAGGTTGAAGCTGACAAAGAGTTGGTGTGTTATCATGTGTTCTTTCTCTTAGCCTAAACAAAACTGTGATGTTCTGATGTCTGACATATAAGGTAACACCTCTGGGGTGTAACCAGGAAGAGATGAACATTATAAGCTCAATTCATTATTATAGTAAAAAGAAGTCAGTGTTTTGTAGTATCTGCACAGAGCAGAGCTCCCGTGTTTGTTTTAATTTGGCCCAAGGTTGTTGCTGAGGCCTGTGCTGCTGAGCGCTGAATGTACCTGATTGGAGTCAGAGGATCAAAAATAAAGTTTTAACAAGAAATCCAGCTGAATCCTGTTTATTCTGACATACCATTTTCAACAACGCATATTTTTCCAACAGTATTATACACGAATAAATACGGTAATATTTATAAGGTTTTGGTCAGACCCAGAAGTCCGACTCACAAGGACTCAATGCATGATCTTAAAAGGACAATAATAACAAAAATGAGAAGACACAGAGCCAAGGTGGCAGCAAACCGTGCATAACAGAAGCTAGACTGTGGAACACAGGAACTTTGAGGATGGAAATACGAGACRATACAATGATCCGCTTGTGTGAAGATGGCAGGAGACTGAATAAATAGGACTGGGATGATGAGACATGGGAGGCAGCTGGGCTGATTAGGAAGTGGCAACAGGTGAGAGTGGCTGACTGAAAAATGCAGAAAGCTGACTGAGGTAGAAATGCGAAACACCAGGAACACAAAGAAGCCAAAACACAAGACTGAAAGGTTTTATTAGTAGTAACATAATACAAGGAAGGACAAAACCCAAAAATCCTAAAGTACCAAAAATATACAGAAACAAAAAGGAACCAAAAATAAATAACAAAAGCGCAAGAATTACAGTATGACAGTATCAAATTTATGTGACAAACATTTAWGAAACAACAATTTTCAGACTTTTTATACCCCCAAAGAATGTGTTACCAATGACCAGGCTGTGCAGTGCAGTGCAGAAACACCCACTGTGGCCTCAAATCAGTCCCTCAGCGCCTCAGCAGTGGCATCTAACCATGTCCTCACTGTTTTCAAGGTCGCAGGCTAACTCTTCATCAGGGGGACATTCAAATTTATTTCATGCCTCCATTTATCAATTTGCTACATGTTGGATTTATGAWGATGTGTKTTTAAAGACATAACTTGGAAAAAATTGTTGAAGACTTCTGCTGTGATGCAGAAGCCTTGGTCTAAATTCACACACACAGTAGGTAGTTGTGGCAACCACAAGCAACAAGACACCAGTAAAAACACCAACCTTTTCCAAGTCTGGCTTAGACCCTTTCAAATAAACGTTCCTGCATTTCCTTAAGTCGGATGCATCGAACTTGTCGCTAAGAACTGTTTTTAATGTTGTAATTTTACCACTGAATTTATGTTCAATCCATGCTGCTTGAACATCCAGGTTATTCGTGAGAGAGCAACAGATTATCTATGTAGAATTGAAATCTGAATGTTCGTGAGTGAAATCTGTTCATGTGGTGTGTTGTCTTTTTGCCATGTGGCTGTACACCTCACACTGTGGGACCAAACCTGTTATATCCTTGATTTTTTGTTACTATTGTCATATGTGGGGTCTCTCACTCTTTGAAAATGAATTTTTTAAAATCTTGCCGTGTGAACCAGGCACTAGGGGTCTAATATTACTGATGAAAAATGTGTTTCTTTCTTTTCTTCCCCTCGTATTGTTGATTTTAAACGATTCTGATGAAAGATAACGCGGTTAAACCTCTCAATTTTGCTGAGAAACTAAATGTGGCCATCTTTTTTTGCCTCTCTCCTATTCTTGCATCTTTCCTCTTCCTCCCCATCTTACTTTCACAGTTTCTCCCAGCGGGAGTTTCCGTCCATCTAGAGCCAATATGCTCTGTCTGCTGGCTTGTTAAACAGCAATCTAAAGGCAGGCTCACGTTTCGCCACAGAAAAACTGGCCACTGGAGTGCCAGCTTCACACACACACACGGAAGTTCTGCAAAGAAACACACACATATGCAAAGAGCAGATTTGTTGTAGCGAACGTCTTCCCTGGGTGGGTTTTGGCTTTGCGTGTTAGAAATGCAGGGGCAATTTGCTTGTGTTAGCAAATATGTGAATTTGAGTCCGGTGTGTGTGAAAGGTAAAAAAATCCTGGTAATACATTAATTTAGTGCGCTCCGGAGCATGCATAGCCTTGCTGGAACACACACCAGTTTTGCAGAGCTCTGCGAGTCTATCACCAGATGTGTGTGTGTGTGTGTTTGTGTGTGTGTGTGTGTGTGTGTGTGTGTGTAAGGGGGAAAGTGAGCAAGGGAGCAAGATGGAAAAGGCAGGTCAGCCGGCAGTAATGGAGGTCAGGTCTCGGGGAGATGAGAGAGAAACCAAAACACACACACAAGCTCTCGGGCACATACACACACATATCTCCCCTCTTTTGTCACTGTGGGAACACACTGGCACACAGATGGTTAAGCCCACCCTTGTGAGGAGTGGGACGAGTGTGTGTGTGTGTGTGTGGAAGGGGGTTTGCTGCAGATGGCACAGAGGGCATCACCAATCAGCCAACACGCACTCATCTATATGGAGGCATAAAGGGGAAACGATGAACACAAAGAGTACAGATATGTGCATGGATGAAGGTGTAGGTGTGTGTGAGCCCCGTGTACCCGGGCACGGTGTGCACTGTGTACGTGNCACACACACACACACACACACACACACACACACACACACACACACAAGTCCTCGAACGTTCGCCCAGGGAACGGAAAGTGTTTAGCTGGACATAGTTTACGACTCCCGGGTCTCTGGGGAGAACAGAGCGAGTATAAAAGCTCCCGGACTCCCTTGTTTTCTTCCTCTCCTGATCCCGTAGTGTCGAGTTCAGCGTCGAGGTGGCCGCAACCTGGATGTGTGGAGCAGTCGGTGAGGGGAGCAGGTGGGTTTATGCTTCGAAGATGTAGCGGCGCCACTTTAGGCCTGAAGGCTCTGTTTAAATCACCGAAGGTGCCGAAAGCCTTCTCCACGGCCCACTCTACACCTCTTATTTCGAATTAATGTACTCACAGCACCACCGCTCACCCTCTGAGCTCATTTTCTCACATATAAATTTTACAACGAAACTGCCCGTATCTATCAGCTGCCCCGAGGGCAAAGCCTGGATATATACCCCTCCTTGACCACGTGCCGCATGCAAAGGCAGCGTGTGTGCATCCTTGAGTGCGAGTGTTTTAGAGGGAGCTGACGAGGGACTGAGTCTGCGTGGCCCGAGCAGGCAGGAGAGTCATACAGGGGGAAGTGCTTTCGAGACGCGGCAGTCGCAGTTCTCGTTGCACACACACCGGGCCACGAGCGCCCGTCTTTGCAATCACAACACTTCATCAGCAGCACACGTCCTTCTGCTTGCAGCTCCGCAATAACAATTACCCGACGTCGAGTCCCAACTGTTCAAACCTCTGCGTCCATCTGCTGTGGAGAGAGACGAGAGGGGAAAGATGGATTTGCACGTGTAAATGAAACGGGAGCTTACAAAATCAGACCCAAAGCGAGTTTGCATTTGCCAGTGTTGAGGATTATGAGCATACATGCCTCACATTTTAATGCTCCGGGTTTCGCTTGTGCACTGTTTAAAAAAAGAAAAGGCTCTTTGTGCTACATGCTTAAAGAAGATCCACGAACAGTTTCTGCATTTGTGGTGCTTTGACCGTGTTCGACATTTTCTTTAGGATTTTTTATTTATTTGTTATTTTTTGGGGAGAAAATTCAGGACAGAAGTTGTTCATCATGTCCATGTTTTAATTTATGGATCTTGACACGGAGTAGTGTAGGGTTGTCTGTAGGTAATGCATGCATGGTCAGACCTATTCATTTGGACTGTTTAAACAAAACTTAATGATATTCAGTAAAATAACTTAAAGGTTCAGTGATCTTCTGCTGATAGACTCTTGAACAAAACAAATCCTAAGTTTSAAATGTTGAAATGAGAAAAAGAACACACAAGGGCAGCTGTGGCTAAGTGGTTAGGGGAGTCGTTCCTCTAATGTGAGAGTTGGTGGTTCGATTCCACTGCTATTCAGTCACGTGTTGTGGTGTCCCGGGGCAAGACACTGAACCCTGATTAGTCTCTATAGATTGATTTACCTGTATTAGGTTTGTAGAGACATAGTAGAGTGCTGAGTGAGTGTGAGTGTGAATGGGTAAATTGAATAAACTTTTATTGTTATTTTACAGAGCACAATGAATTTATAGTTCAGTGTAATTACAGTTACAGTTCAAGTGTGTAAAGCACTTTGAGTATCCTAGTTGGATAGAAAGGCGCTATATAAGTACAGTCCATGTACCATTTATAAAAGGTACAATATAAGATGTATGACATACAATAAAATTGAAGATGATATTTGATGTGATGTGAAAAAAATAAATGGAGCAATGCTATGATACAGTATGACGTGTTGTGATCAGTTAAAATGTTAAAAGATGATATCATCTGGCTCAGTTGATAGATGTCTGATGGCTCTCAGCAAGAAGGTCACATGATCAAATCTCGGCCCGGGGACCTTTCTGGGTAGAGTTTGCTTGTTCTGTTTGTGCATGCGTGGGTTTTCTCCGGGCACTTCGGTTTCCTCCCACAGACCAAAAACATGACTGTTAGGTTGATTGATAACTCTAAATTGTCCCTAGGTGTGAGTGAGAGAGTGAATGGTTGTTTGTCTCATTTGTCTCTATAGGTCCCTGTGATGGACTTGTGACCTGTCCAGGGTGTACCCCGCCCCTCGCACTGTGACTGCTRGATATGGGCACTAGTGTCTCCCGTGACCCTGAAAGGAAGAAGCGGGTGTAGATAATGGATGGATGGATAATAGAGAGTATAGATAATAGATATAGATATGATAGATAAAATGTGATGTGATATGATTTGATACATACAGTTTACAGGTTGAGTCAAAAGTCTCAGGACACTTTTTTTTTAGAAATAAAAGGGGAAAGGAAATATTTGAAGACCCCACAAGTAATGGGTGAGGGGGGCCTATGTCCAGAACATTGCCACCATATTTGATCAATGTCCATTTTTTCCAATGGGAAGGTTGAAGATTCTGGTCAAAGATGACCAGAATATTCTCAGAAAATCAGTGGTACTTTAACGTGCCTGTCCCTGGTGCTGGTCTGTGTTCAGCACCAGGGACAGCATATTGAACACATCAAATAACAGGTAGCATTTTCATTTGTTGTGGCATTCTTTGTTGACAACAATTTAAAACACGTGAGACTGCCAATATGCAATCAAATTCTGAGACAATTCTGGTCTCTTTTGATATGTTATATGGCAGCTTTCGAGATGGGAACCACGTTCTGGATATAATCAAAAAAAGTAGGCCCCTTCACCCATTACTTGCTTGGGTATTCAGATATTTCATTTTCCTTTTTATGTCTAATAAAAGGGTGTTCTGAAGCTTTTGACTCACCTTGTTTAATAGATAAGATATGATACATGGTGCTTCTTTTATTAGGTGGTGCAGTTTGTGTTTGATGTGATGGATTACATAATCAGTTTGAAATGTTACCCTACAATAAAATGTGATACACCTTATTGTGCTCATTATAAAATTTGTTTTGATTCAGTAATTTATTCCATAGTATCCTTCACAAAAGTCCTATAAAAGAAGCCTATACATAGAAATGGTACAAACTGCATTTCTAATTATCTGAAAAGTTTGTTTAGTTAGATGACACACAACTAAAAATCTTTTTTGTGACCATGCTGGCAAAATGATATCTGTCCAATCTCCAGAAGTGGTTTTATTAAAACTGTCTCGAGGTCTTACAGTGAAATGAACAAGTTACGCTCCCTATAAAACTTGGATTTGCCCTCTGATACTTTATCAAACACACCACATGAAACAAAACCAAATCTACTCTGATAAACTCACATAAATAAAATAATAATAAGAGCATGATTGGATCAGCGTTTCATAAAACACATGACTCAGAAAAGCATTGGTAAACGGAAAGGACACATCCCTGATGTAAACCAGCCCTCTTAGTTTGTTTTTGTTTTCTCTTTCCTCGTCTCGGTTAGGAGGCCCTGATCATGGCTAGCATGGAGCACCCCCACCTGGTTCGTCTTCTGGGCGTCTGCCTAAGTCCCACCATCCAGCTGGTCACCCAGCTCATGCCCCACGGCTGCCTCCTCGACTACGTTCACGAGCACAAGGACAACATTGGATCGCAGCTGTTGCTCAACTGGTGTGTCCAAATTGCCAAGGTAAGCAAGTGTAATTAGGTCAAAGCTGAACAACCTGCTGCTGCAGAGTCTGTGTGTTACTGTGTGTGTTGGCAGGTGTGAGGATTATGGTGGTTTTTAAGGCTTTGTGTCCATGTTACAAGAGGGGTTGTCTGCTTTCTGGGCCAGAATTTGACTAATGYCGACATGAATTTGTATGAATCTTTTTACGTTCTAATTATCTTTATTGCTTGGTTGATCTCTTTTACAGCCTTATGCAATCACAKTATAGGTCACTGTTGTTGAGAAGTGGACACGCCTCGCTGCCTTGAACTCTGTCCTTYGAGTGCATCTCATTATTCTTTCAAGAGCCTAATGACTCTGCAAGAAGTGTTCCAATTAAAGAATCATTTTCCCCCCAGTGCAAATAAAATCTGCTCCTAGTATTGTGTGTTTTTGCTTACCCAAAGAACATTTSGGTTTGTTTGTGAATTAAGTCAATGTTGCCTGACTGCTTGATATTGTAACTTGTGAATTTAAACTTAGGGAAGGCAGTAGGTTTCTATGCTGCTATTACACGCTGTGTAGGCAGACATCTGCTTCAGACTGAGGCAAAACCATATTGGGTCTGGTAGCTGGAGCAGCACAGGAAGATTTGACTTACTGTAAGTCTAATTTGTCTTTTTGCTGAGTTCATGAAATGATTATAGGAGCAAAATATGAGGTGGTTACACTAAATATGATGGAATTATGTGCAAGTACCCTATAAACTATCCTAATAGAGAGTTTATTAATGGTTTTGTTAAATTAGGTGCTGTGGCTCCATAGCTCAAAACAGTCATAACATTACTATGTCTTGAGTCGCTTTTAACCAGCCTGGAGAGACCTTGTATCATATATTTTATGGGTGATTTAATGGCATTTGTGTAGCACTACATACAGGTATGGCCTCTGTGTGCATAGATATCATTTTAATCCAGATAGAGCTGATCCCTCTTATTTGCATATGTTTGGGAAACTGATCAGAAAAGGGTAGAATATTCWGAAAATGGTCCTTTGTTTTTTACTTGTTTTGGGTTTTGTTTTGTTTTTTTAGCTAAAAGCTTAAATCAAGTGTTTTTTGTCATTTTTGTTTGTTTTCCATTAAGAAAATACTTTATTTTTAATGACCATATCATATATGACCGGGGTCATATATGCTACAGATATGTGGTATCTCGTTGAACTTGCTGTAGTCACTGGAAGCTGTATTGTGCCTAGATCACAAACTACCAGTCTGAGAAGCTGTGGTGAGCATGGCAGAGCTAATAGCAGAATTTTATTTTTATTTTAAACCTTTAATAGTCCACTTAGCTTCCACTAAATGTTAAGTCTCCTAACAGCTAAATAACAAACTACTATTAGGTTTGTGTCAGTCCCACCAGTCTGCAGCTGGAAGAAGACAAAGACATGTGACGCAGATTGAGGCTGTGTCCAAAATGGTAGGCCGGGTCCTTCGGAGGACCCAGCCTACCCGGTCAAGGTGGGCCGGGTCATTGGTAGACTGGGAAGACCAGAAAAAAGTGTCTGGGAATTTAGACRGTCTAGCATCCCATCCTTACCCCGGCGTATGTCCTGTCACCTAGCCACCGTGACAACGCTAAAAAGAAGCAAAATTTGATCCAAAGTAGAAAAATATCAATATATTGGTGTTATTAATATCACAAAACAATAAAATTAAATTAAAGGTAATAGTTGAAGAACTAATGGACCTGCCATAGGTGCAAGTTTATTTCTCTTTTTTTCTGACAAAAATAATATTTAAAAATACGTCTATACAAATGATAAAAGTAATAAAAACACAACCGCTGGAAAATGTGAATTTTTATGCCGCTATATTTTTATTTAAAATGTATTATTTTCTCTCGCTTCGTCCACCATTACTAGCATAAAAAAATATCCGGTCGGGCCGTATTGCATTATGGGATACGCTGGGCCGTGAAGGATCCATCGGATCAGTCCTTCGATTCGGGCCAAAGGAAGGACACATTTGTCGGCCGCATCGGAGGAGTCTTTGGTTTTGGAYGGCCTTTGTCGCGGCGCTGTGACGTATGCAGCCGATGAATTCGGCCTTCGGAGGACTCGGCCTGCCGTTTTGGACACAGCCTGAGTGACAGTYGTCTTCGCTGTTAGCCTTAGGTTCCACAAATTTTTAGCTTGTGTTTTTAGCCATTTAGCATTAGTGAAGCTATATTTTTATTTATGAGTTAACATAGCTAGCTTTATATTTATCTGTGCCCACTGCAGTTTTATGTTGCATTTATTATTCACCAACACAGCACAAATGTTACTTTTACAGTGAAGATGTGTGAATAACAAAAGACTGCTGTCTGTGCCCTTTTTACTGYGGTTGAGTTTCGTGGCTTAAAATGTATCTTTACTTCGACACAAAGCTTTGTATGTGCCCATAGAGTACTTTCATATTGCATCTTTTAGGTACTAAGGCTTTTTAAGAGTTGTGTACTCTAATTGTTGCTCACTGACAATGGGTACTGGACAACCAGCTCTATTTTGAACTGCCGGGTATGAACACACTCAAGCTGTCCACTTGTAATCAAATGACCCAAGATGGATGTTAATGCCAGGCCTAGTTGTTGGACAGAACTGGGGATCATCCTCTTGTGACTGGTTCTCTCAATTTGTTTCAATGGAATATTCCTCTACCAAGTTTGTAATTTGTTTATGAGCAGCCATGCCTTCATCCTTCATCCTTCATCCATCCATCCATCCATCCATCCATCTTCTTTACCCACTTTTTCCATTCCGGGTCATGGTTGCGAGTCCATCACAGGCCTTCTACCTTCATTTTGTTCCAAATTATTCATCATTTGCACATACAAGTAGTTCTCTAATAATTTAGTATAAGTGTTTTTGTTCTTGCTTTTGAATACTGACAGCTGTGACTGGCTCATGGACTGACCAAGCTGCTGTAACTTCAATGGCACAAGACTTTTCAGATGTAAAAAATGGATTGCTTTTCCCTTTCTCTTGTGGCTTTGACAAAATTTAAATATACATTCTTGATTGGTTGCCATTGCTGATCCGATTGGTTAAAGTTCACTCGGGATAGACTGCAATAGACAGATGGTTCATTCATTCACCTGCCAAGTATTTTTAGGAGTGCCTGTCCTGTTTTAAAACATTTTTAACTCACATTTTCCCAGATGGTCCTGCAAAACAAACCATCTGGCACTCCAGGTTAGTCAAATAGTATAATTTGTGAATAGCTAATGTATAAATTTAAAAAGCTTATGCACAGCAAGAACCTCYGTGGAACTGAAACAGAGGATTAGTTTTCTACACATCAACTCAAACTAATGTGAAACTAGTAACAATGAAAGCAAACAACTTACTGTGTTTGAAAAGCCTTCAGCAGACATATTTAGGTCACATTTTAGAACTGTCCTTCATGAGCCAGTCTGTTGGAATTGATTTATTTTAGTCATTAAATACAGTGTATTCCTGTGTCATTTAGCTGACAGTCATCAGTCAGTGATGAGCTCTTTGGTTTTATGGGGTTTGGGAGGTTAGTGTGGGAGAGCTTAACCCGTTATCTCACCATGATGGATGATTCCTAAGAGTTTTTCGGAACCCATTGCTTAAGCAGTACTTATTGCCATAATTGGATTCGATTTCACCTGTGGCAGCAGGATCGGAAATGTCAGGGTCTTGGTTCTTCTGTTAGGGGGAAAGAAGGAGATTGTTCTGAACTCACCTCGACCCACACGGTCCGTTCAGTAAATCAGCTGATTGTGATTGATAGAAATTTGTTGCTATTCATTCTTGATGTGGAGCTTGAATAAAACGGAGTGATTGAAAGTCTACACTTATAATGTGTCTCTATTGAGCAAACTGGGGATTCTGTCTGGTTGATTGCTTATGTTCCGGTTAGGCCATTTTTATGCCTGTTCCACTGCTTTATTGCCATTATTGTTATTTTTTAACTAGTTGAGTAATCTGTCAACATCAGTTGTTGCACAGGACCCCTGTTGTGTTCCCAAACTTTTGCTTCTAAATTTTAATTTGCTTATCTTGCCTAGCAGGAAATTCTCTACCATTATCCAAGGAGGGTGCCCTTGCGTATGAAAACTGACATCACCCCCTGCTGCCACCAAAAGTTTTGTAGTTCCTGACAGGGAGTGGAGATTGCATAGCCACAGGATAACCCAGGGACCTGTAAAATAATTCATATCGTCCACAGCCTTTCATGCCCGAGTTTTATATTAAGATCATCTTATGTAGAGAAATAAAGAAGTCATTGTCATTTTTTGTCAAATCTTACAAATAAATGATTTTTGCAATCTCATTCGATCTCATTCGATATCATGAGATTTCATGCTCACAGTATGTGTCGAAATGTTCTCTTGGCTACAACCACATYAAATTTTAGCTCAGCATCTATAAAACTAACTGAGTCAGTTATGTTTGTGTTCTCTAACATCAGTTGACTGTGGCAATCGTCTTCAATCAGGTTGATTTAAAAAAAATTCAGTGTTAAACTAGATACCGCATAGCGGTAACATAATGACCCCCGCACGCACAAATGCACCAGAACTCAGAAGTCTTTATTCCTAATAAATGTCATGCTACTAGGTGCATCCCAAAACTGTAGTGGCTTGGGTGGGAATTGGTTAACCTGATGGATMGCCMCTCATCAGAGCTAAACAATCAAAGAAATCTGGAGCTCCTATGTTTAATAGTTTTTGAGCTATAACTATTTTTGTATGTCCAGATACCCCTTATTCTGATTAAATTGGGGTCGGGGTGCACTGATTGGTGGGCCTGATGGATCGAGCTTCATCAGAGCTAAACAACCAAAAAAATCTGAAGCTCCTATGTTTAATAGTTTTTGAGCAATAACCACTTTTGTATGTCCAGATACCCCTTTTTCAGATAAATTGGGGGTCTTGGGGGGCACTGGTTGGTGGGCCTAACGGATAGAGCTTCATCAGCGCTAAACAACAAAAGAAATCTGAAGCTCCTATGTTGAACAGTTTCTGAGTTATAAGCATTTTTGCATGTCCAGACACCCACTCTTTGAAAGGAGCCCCCTCCTCAAATATGGGATCTATCGTAAAACCGTTGGCTGGCGCAGTGTAGGTCAGACTCATCTACAGTCCTGCCAAATTTCATGTTGATCGGTGCAGCCGTTTTTGTGCTACAGTTGACCAAATATCACTGGAAAAAAAAACAGTACGAAAACAATATGACTCCTGCTTACGCTTCACGTGCGGGGGTCAGAATAAATATGTCCAGTTGTTGAGGTGTTTGGCTAACATTGCATACACATGGACTTTACTTATATAGCCTACTTTTCTATCCAACCAGGATACTCAAAATGCTTTTTGAGGGTCTTCAACATTTTTCAGACTAGGACGTCCAAACCAATGGAGAGATGGACCCTCAACTAAATACTATGCTATATATGACCTATTACTGTGCATTTGATACTTAGACATAACTGAAACTATTTTAAAAAATCTACTTAACCAAAAATCTCGCACACACCTCTGCAGTACCTCCACGGACCCACTGAGGGTCATGACCTCATTGTTGAAGAGGTATGCTTTTCAACATAATTTGTGCCTTCATGTACCCATACACACACACATTCATTTCGCACTCTACAATATCTGTACAAAGCTAATCTAAATAAATCATTCTATAGAGACTGGCTTTAGATCATATTTGTGCACTGATGGGACACACATCAGAGGCAGTGAAGGATTCATTTCTTGAAGTGTCCTTGGGTAACTTCAACATGTGACTGAATAGCGGCGAAGTCCAACCCCTAACTCTCTCATAGGAGGATGACTGCTCTAACCACTCAGCCACAGCCGCCCATACAAAACAAACCACCAAGACTCAGGCATACACTGGGTTTGAACAGAGAGTACATGCCTCCTTTTAAAAATCTAGTCACATATTCATGATTTGCTTGTTGTATGAACGGTTTACAGTATAAATCAGTTTAGCTTCACAGTGTGTTAGTTTAGTTTTCTGCACCCAGTTCAAACAGAAATTCGATACATTCCTCAAACAATCTCAACAAGAAATCCAGCCATCATCTTCGGCGTTGCCTCGGCCTTTTTCGATCACCTTCTATCATTTAGCCTCCAGATATTTTCCAAGTCATAAAAGGACAAACGTTCTCTGTGGTGTTTCCTTGAGCTGTTTTAGTGTCTGTCACTATATGTGTGTTGCTGTGTACCTGTGTGTATCAGAACCATGCCCGTGTGTGTGGGTGGGGTGGGGGGCATGTGAGGCGAATAAATAACTCGAGGCTTCGTCTCTGAGTGATCTTTGCGCTCTCAAGGTAATGATGGGGAACCTCTCTCCAGCAGTGAGAGCATTCTTCAGAAGACACACACTTTTCTGGCTAAGGAGAGAATAATTTCCCCTGCTTAGCTTTGAAAAGGTTGTTGTAAGGATAGAGGACAGGCAACTGGGAGGAAGGAAGGTGTAAAAAAGGGCTTCAGAACTTGTTGAGGCCTGAATGACATAGGGATCAAAATTAAAGGTTGTTACATTTAGATATAATTTATATGTACGTATATTGACAGAAACATCCAGAGAATTCTGTAGAAAACATATACTGGGTTCTTGCTTAGAAATAATTCAATAAAAAAGATGAGGAGGACTGTTTCTGAGTGTTGCAACATGAGCTTTACTATATCAAGAAACAGCGTAACCCTTTAAACAGTCTGGACACAATAAAATGTAAAATTCAAAAGCTGAATTTGATTCCTGGCT
>NW_013952644.1:221881-222883 GCF_001266775.1 Austrofundulus limnaeus | reverse complement strand
CCCCCAAACTTTCCTGTTTAGCAGCTAATTTTATAATGAAATACCTCCCACTCCCATGCTCTGCTCATCATAGATTCTATTCTCTATCCCAACATGGCTAAATGCTGAATACAGGTGTGAACAAGGTCAGGWCGCATTGAAAATGTTTTCAACCAAACCAAACCCCCTTCAGAATTGGTCTTGACCCCATTTATCTGCATAAGTTTTGTAGTCAGAACACAATCCGTCAGRAGCCAAGCTGCCCGCATAAACAGCAGATCTAWTCCCTGGACATCTCGGGATATAAAYACAAAAAAATAAATAAATGTTCGCCCACCTGTCAGCTTAGAAAAGATAATTAAAAAGTAGTTTTGGGCATGTTAACACATAATTATCTTGTTAACGCAGCCGTTGCTTAATGATGCCCATTATTTTAAACCCTATTAGATGTTTTTATCAATACACCCCACGCCAAGACCATGACCACTGGGTTCATCTGTGTGTGTCACTATTGGCTWTAGATGGCCATCACTGCGCATCTCAACCAATGAGATCCTTTGTCGTCAAGCAACATATTTTTTCCTCATTCATAAAATGATGAAATCTGGGACATTCCCAGGGACAGATTTTGTCAGGGACAGGTCCTCCAAAATGTGGGCTGTCCCTGGAAATCTGAGACGTCCAATCACCTTTGAGGAAGCAGGAAAGGCTAGCCAAATGGCCAGCCAAACCAGTGCCTGTCTTTTACCATTTTTCAGGCTTATTAAGAACATTTGTTCTCAAATGGCCTACTGTTGAGAAAGAATGCACGAGTCTTCCCAAATGCAGCTTCGCTGTTTCACTTTGTTACGATCTTAAAAGAGTACRTTCTTTTGCTTTCTTTACATAAAGTAAAATGTTCTAATGTTTACCTAACTTGTTCCATCATATATTCAGAATTTTCCCTGTTGTTCAGCTATTTACCTACTTTACAGTCATGGCGATCAGCCAGTCCCCCCCCCCTCCCCCACACACACACACACA
>NW_013952644.1:219318-221373 GCF_001266775.1 Austrofundulus limnaeus | reverse complement strand
TTTTTTTTCAATTCTTTCGCGTTATTTATTTATTTTTTTTACTTCATCTATCCCTCTGGGTTTTTTTTCTCCAAATGTTTAAACATGTTTGTGCTATTTTTAAAAATCTTTTTTCAGGTCTATGGTACTTAAAGCATTTTCTCCATACATCATGTTCTATGTTTSTGGCCACTTGTCCTTAAATGACCTTGTATTTATCGCATTTCTGTCTAAAATTCTTAACCGCCTGGAAATGACCTCTTTTTCCCTGCTTTCTCTCTTTTCATGTTTCAGCCTTTGTCACTCACTTAGTAAACCATTCTCYCTCTGTCTTTTCATTTGGTTTTAGATTATTAATGGAATAATTAGGATTAAGATGTATTTTAATGAACAAATCAATCACAGAATTGAATGTGTGGTTGGAAGTGAGTGGAGCTGCAGGAGTTTTGTTTTTTAATTATTTATTTTTTATTCTCTCCTTGGGCTCATTATAATGAAAACAGGRCAGATCCAGAAAGTAGGCATGCTGTACAGTGATTGGTTTTAGCACTTGAACTTTTCCTAGACAAGGATTTCATTTGTTCATTTAAAAGGTCTTTTATCAACATTTTAACACTGCCAGAATTAGTACAATGATTAGATTGCATGTGTTATCTTGAATAAATAAATGAATAAAAAATAAGCAAAATTTACACGAAGTTATACTGGTAAAATGGACATGTTTTATAAATAAATTACTGGCTGGTTTTCTTTAGCAAAAGTTTGTATTTAAAACCCAAGCAACTGTCACAGTTAGAGATTAAATAAATGGTTCTTTGAAGGAATCTGGATCTTGAGGAGCTGTTTGTTTCATAGTCGTTCCATTTTGAATGAGTTACGTCATAACGTTACGTGGGTGGAACCATGTGTTTGGTCAAGCAGATATCCCCTTCCWCTTTACCCCTGAGCTGCTGTACTCCACTGCTTTGTTTTCTGGGAAAAAGCAAAGTGAGTGTCTCTGTGATGAAAAATAAATATTAAATGAGGAATAAAAAAATTAAACTACAAACGGTTCTTTACTGCCCGCGACTCAGCTCCTATTGTTCATTATACAGAGTTTAAAAGATTTGGATCGTTCATGGACATCACATCTCTAGTCACAATATCTGACACATGCTGGTGGTTTATTCCTGTGTTCCTCAAACTGATGTCACCTTTCACCCGAACACCGTTCTATGCAGTTGGATTGACTGCTATGATGAAGACCCCTCTCTTGTTTTAGAGGGTCATCCCTGTGTTCCCTGGTACCTGTTGTCCCACGATTAATATTGAAAGTCCTGAAAGGGGTTTGGTTCACCCTTCAAAAGTCTTTTAAAATGAAAGAAAAATATATTAAATTACAGCAAGAACATATTAGGTAGTGAAGAACGAAGGTAAGGTAACGATTGAGATCTGGTAATTTATTTCAGTTTTATTCTTCTGTATAAATTAATTCATTTATTAAAACCTTAAAAACAAGATTTAAATTACTGAACATTTGGTCATTTCAATGTCTAAGATATTATTCTTGCTGTGAATATTACAACAGTGAATGTGTAAAGCTTGTCTTGTCTAAAACTGATTGTCGTGACCAGGTCGTAAAAACAATATGATATATGAGGAAAGATCATTGTGTCATTGTAAATCTCAAAATGTGTTCATTAGAAGCACATCTACAGCTGATTAAATGGTAAATGCCCTAAGCTGAAAAKGTGCCTTATCAAGTTCAAGGACTCCAAAGCATTTCACATTTTAGACATTCATCCATTCATACACACATTCACCCACTGATGGAAATAATTGTAGCCACAGATTCCCCGGGGCAGACTAAGACAGATGAGGCTGCCATAMACTGGCACCACTGGGCACTCTGACCACCACCAGCAGGCAAGGCAGGTGAAGTGTCTTGCCCAAGGACACATAGCAGAGATGAATGGAGCAGGGGGTTGAAACCAGCAACCCACCGATTACAGGATGAATCTTCTGTCGCCACTGTTGCCCCATGATTATGACCGAGCAGCGAAAAGCACTGCGAAGGCCTGTTGTTTTCCTTATTAT
>NW_013952644.1:198132-219084 GCF_001266775.1 Austrofundulus limnaeus | reverse complement strand
GGTATGTCCTAGAGAGCTGAAATTCGAGACATAGGTAGATCTCGCCAAATCAAGAAAAAAAGTCTCTTGGAGGTATGTCCTAAAGCCAACAGGAAGTCAGCCATTTTGGGTCAAAGTTCAAATTTTGGCCGATTTGCAATTTCGCTCACCTCGAACTTTTGCGAACTCGTTAATGTTTGAAACCTGACTGAAGGTAGCAGCCACAGTTACCCTGACCATTACAAACCCAAATATGGCTATGACCCAGACAATTTTATATGTATTAGGCTCAATTTTAGTGTGGTAGTAGCTGAATCATCACAAACACGTATGCCATATGCTGTACATTGAGTGAAATATTTTAGTAAAACTTTGGTTTTAACTGTTAGAGGTGTCCTGTTTGTAAGCAAAATGTCCAGACATCTGGAAAGGTATATATTGACTGTACATCTAAAATTGATTGCGTTTTGGAGTTAGTCTAGTTCAAAATGGCTGTTAAAACTACTGTATTTATTCATGTATAATACTAGAAATTAAACCTTAAAAATCACAAATAAAGTGGGAGTGTAGTATTACACACGGGTTATTGATGATTAGATTTTTTTATGCTTTTTAAGCTCAAAAAAGGATTGTATTATCCTTGAGATTGTTTTATACATGAATAAATACGGTAATCAACATCTGCAGCCACAAAAATGACCAAGTTGGTCTGTTTTACAGATATTGAGTTGAAATTTGATGTGGTAGTAGCTAAGAGTCATTAGCACATTAGGCTTGGATGGTATGAAGGTATTTTGTTATACGGCGGTATTAAAATATGACAACAGTATAAAAAATTATGACGATGCAAGTCACATGAGGTGAAG
Source organism: Austrofundulus limnaeus (assembly GCF_001266775.1). Lineage (NCBI taxonomy): Eukaryota > Metazoa > Chordata > Actinopteri > Cyprinodontiformes > Rivulidae > Austrofundulus > Austrofundulus limnaeus. The sequence goes on along the minus strand of NW_013952644.1, from coordinate 218,239 downwards.
CACATTTGGGGGGGTGCAGATACGCCTTCATCTCTCCTGCCTCGGAGCAAAAATGCGAGCTTGCGCAGACATGTTCGGAMCCGTCATGTCGTTACTCCTAGCTGGTACTGACAGACAGYTTCACAGACCAACCAGCTGCAGGTTTCTTAAGACAGGCAATTAGTGGCCATMCTCCTTTTAGGCTTAAACTCTGTGATTTAAAAAAATACTAATTTTGACCCGTGRCCGCCCTGTGTCCTCATCCTGATGCTGCAGATGAGGAAATGACTGCAAACTTTATTGGCACAAAGACTTTTCTCACTAAAAGCATGCAGCAGCTTTGACATGACCACCCTAAGAGTCAGTTTGTTTTGAAAGTTAAAACTCTAAAAAGACGTAGTTTGGCTTGTTTGATCTGTTCGACATAAGAGGTGAACTCATTCTGTGACTTTGAGKAAGAACAGCTCCACCCGCTGCCAGGTAATACCGTTTACCCTGATTTTGTCTAAAGGTCACACCGCCCAAACCTAATGCATATATTAAGACATTATCACAAAATATTATTTTTGGAGTTTGACCAAAACAGCGTAAACCGCACAAATGAGTCCAGCTGTCTGAGGAGAACTTCCTCCTGCTGCAGGTTTTTTGGTTTCAGTCAACAGAGGAAAGTAGTTTTAAACTTTGTCTTTCCTTTAAACGAGACSAATTATGGGTCCTAGAAATTTTTATGGTATGTCTGTGGGCTATCCAGACCATGTTCATTCAATTTAATGCACAAATTAATTCTCAGATAATAAAATTTCCCATTTTCTAGTTCTGCCTGCTCTGACTTCCGTTCAGAAGAGCTGTTTATGTTAATGAGCTCTGTTGGTAACGCCCTCCAAAAATCTGTTGACATTAACTCCGCCCTCCAAAGACAGAATTTACGTTAGCATGGCTAATAATAGCAGAAGCTCTGTTGTACAACCATATGAGACCCTGTGAGATCCAGAGGCAGAGCAGGTTCTTTCTTTTTTCTCTCCCTCCTCTGCTCTGCGCTCACTCTGCATGCTGTTACCAGAGCAGGGAGCAGCAGCGGTCAAAATACCTCAGAAACTCGAACAAATAGGCTTTAACAAGGCTTTAATAAGCTAAACAATAGAGGTACATGAGAAAACGTGTTCATAACGAATGAAAATAAATAAATAATTAAATTGTGTCCATGCCAGTCTCAAACCCTGGTCTCCCACTCTCTGGTCCAACACTCTACCCATTGCCCTWTTGGAGGCTTGTTGTGAAATGAGCTRCACATTACACAACAACACGGTGACAGCTTTTTATACTGAGGAGRTGGAGTCTCATCCGGGGGTTGCTAGGTAAGAGGCTGAATGCAGGTTCCGCTGGGTTGTCATACGGCTTGTGACATCACAAAATGACGGAAGTATAAAACTTGTTAATATACATTAAAAATACATTTAATTACAGTAAATATACCCCTGGGTGCATTTTTTGGTCCTAGGACTGTTTTTTAAAAAGTACATACCCAAAGTTGAGTAAAAAAACCTTTAAAAAGTGAATTTTGCATAATAGGTCCCCTTTRAAGAATGTCAGACCTAAAGTCTCTGTCTGTGTGGCTTCAGATGCAGGCGACAGCAGGATTTCTGCAAGCTGTTTGGTCAAAAATGTCATTTTCTGGGCAAACATCTCCTGCCTCTGCTTCGAGGAAAAGATTTTAGATTTGCTTCCTGATCTTTGTGCATCTTCAAATGTGTTAATATTCACATCGGTGTGTGCGGCGTCCCCCTGCCCCCACCCCCGAGGATGTCACCCGAAGGCAGGAGATTCAATTTGGTCAAGCTCAGTGGGGGGGTGCCCCTCGGTGTCATTCACCTTCCTGCAGAGGCACATTTCTGTGCTGAGCAAACACATCTCTCCCAGACTCATTAGACATGCCTGAACACTTCCTCCTCCTCAACACACGTCCTTCATCTTATCCTCCCCTGAAAAATACTTTAATTCTTTCCACCTGTTCAAATCATCTCCCTCCTGATCTCTGTCGTGTCGTCACTTCAAGAACCGTGAGGTCTCAAGGGATGTGAACCCAGACACATGCATTTGTTGATAAAACTGTCTTTTTCTCTTCTTCTTCTTCTTCTTCTTCTTGCCTCTGAAACAACACGAGTCATTTTTCATCGGGGGAAGTAACCACAGGGATGTGTGATCCAATGGTGTTTATTTCACAATAGAAAAATATCCACAATGGTTATGACTGAAATTGTTTTTATCGCCCGCTGGCAAACGGCGGGTGTTAATCAGTGGCGGCCAGTCCATAAGGGGCAGGTGGGGCACTTCCCCACCTAAAAACAATAATTCGCCCCACAATGTAGTTCCTCCTAAAAAACAATATAATATAGTAAGTATGTTTGTAAGTAATATGGTTATTTATGCCATGTATTGCTTTGTTCTTTTTGCTTTTCAACTGTTTTGACAATTTTATAGAATTTTAAAAGATTTTTAGTGATTCATTCTGTTTTTTTATTTTTATTATTTCCAGTTATGGGGAGGTATGCCAATTCTTGAGAAGGGGGTCTCTGCAGTCACTAAGTTAGAGGTTTCCAGCTGTGGGAGGATTTGTGAAAGACGTGATTGGTTGGACAGACCAACATTGTTGTGATGGACTTGTGACCTGTCTAGGGTGTACCCCGCCCCTCACACTGACTGCTGGAGTCATACCAGTTGGATTTCCTCCCTGATCTGCTTCCTCTGTTCCTCCTGTTCTCATTCATTATTATTTATTTGAGACACTRGTTCTTTTTTAAACTATAGACAGTCAATAAATTATATTTACATGTTCACAATCATTTTAGTATCACCAACAATGTTATGCCAATCACTATTTCCTGTAAGTAAACTGAATCAATCATTGCTAAAGAGCTTTACCATCATCTTTTAACTTCCACAAGTCAATCCAACCAATCACAATTTTCCCAAACTCCACCCACACCCAGGCACCTCCTCCTATTTTCTACAGTGGCCCGTACGTGCAATGCCCTACATTTTTCAGTGTAGTTTATTTATATACTGTATATATCTACTCCCCCTGTTGGCGATTATCGGAACAGGCAGCTCCTCTAATTTGTTCTCCATTAGAACGYAAAATATTCTGCCCTACAAACTAGTTCTGCTGGTTTTAGCTCATTGATAGGAACACTAGACCCCACTTGAGCTCATCAAATGCAGGAATAGCTTTGAGCAAAACCTGCTGTGTCCAACAGAGGAGATGTTGTGTTTAAAAAATCTATTGGGAGCATAGAAATCTGAGGAGGACAGAAGAGAGAAAAACTGGACATTTTCGCCAATGTCATAAAAAGTATTTTAAACAAATCTGCGGCACCTCAGTGTGTATTCCTGTATAAGGTCTGTGGTTAAAGCTGCAGTACTTCCCTTATTTGTCCGAGTTTTATCCTTGCTTGAAACTTGAGTTAAATCTCACAAGCCATCAAATTTTTTACTTTGTATTTTTTTAATACTTCACTGAACCTCTTTGCTGCCGTTTAACATCATTAATCTGGAGTATTACTGCCAAATTATCATAACTTAAAATCAAACTGGACATTCAATCCAGAAAACGATATACTTGTCTGTTTAATTTTACCCAGTTAAAATATCTCTTTTCTATCTCCTTAATGTACAGGTTTGCAACAATAGGAGAAACTGGGGACCCCATAGCACACCCATGTGTCTGCCTAAAATATTGCAATATAATAGACAGAAATGTAGAAAATCCAACATCTTGGTGATCACATCAACTCCGAGGATAAATATATAAAATTAACATGAGAGGATGTAAAAAATAGCAGGTTGACTTTCCTGGACTGCGACATCCCAGTCTTGGGTTAGAAACTGATGTGTACCACAAACCCACCCACCCACACAGACCACAGTATTTACATTTTGACTTCCATCACCTACTGGAACACAAGCTGGGAGTCATCAGAACTCTGTACCACAGAGCAGACAGTGTCACCACAAACACAGGAGCCAGGGAGGAGAAATCCCACACAAGACAGGTCCTAGAGCTATGTGGCTTTCCTCAAAGCAGACAAGAAACCCAAACAGGACTCCAGTCAGCCATTGGGTGAAAAGAAAGTTCCCGAACCCAGACCAGTATTCACTAATATATCGATGCAAGAGTTTCAGCAAAACTGAGATGTTCATTTTCTAAACATGATGCCTCAGTGTCTTTTAAACCCCAAAATACATTATAACAAAGACTGGTTCACCCCAAAGATCAGCCCWCTGGGAACAAGACGATAATCAGGGCCCTAATGATTGGAATGTTTTTTCAACTCGAGAATAAAATATGGATTTGTGAGAAATGCAAATCGAACTGTTTTATTTACATTTTGTAAATATTTTCCTACTTTTTAGAATGTGGGAGGAAACCGGAGTGCTCGTAGAAAACCCACACAGTCACGGGGAGAACATGCAAACTCCACAAAGAAAGACCCTGGGTCAGAAACGGGGATTGAACGGAACCTTCTTGCTGTGAGGCATCAGTGTTAACCACTAAGTCATCATGCTGTCATAACTAAAAGCCTGTCCTCAAAACTGATTCACATAATGTTGTTAACTAAACTGAACCAAGTTTGTGTCCAATCTTAAATGATAAATTATATTGTCTACAATTAAATATAGTGTAAGTCGTATTGACCGTACAATGTAAAGACAATTAGAAAGCTCAAAAAGGAAATACTCTGGTGTCGGGTATTGTCAAATAAACATGAAGAAAAGGACTTTTGAGATCTCAGGCATCAATGATTGATGTGTCCATGAACTCATAACTTTCAGCTGATTTTATTTCCAGTCTGTGTTTTTCTGCTAAAGCACATTATACAGTTAGAGTGAATTTATTACTGTCAGCAGGCTATACRGTAGTGATCCACGTTCGGTGCTTCATTTCCCCAGGGCTTCATTAATAATGCAATCCCACAATTCTTTGCATCTCGGAGCTTCACGCCATGATGACCAAAACCCACTATAAAAACTATTTTACATGATAAAAAACAAAAATCAACTAATGTGCACCCTGAGCTATCCACACATCCACTCCCTCTGGCAAAGACGTTTTCTCAAATTTACTTCTTAAAAAAAACACAAAAAAAACCCCAGAAAAAACAGCGTGGTCCTCAAGAGAATGTCTCTGCTGATGCAACAAAATATGGAATCGGAAGACAGAGGATGGAGAGTTTTAGTTGTTTGAAAAGCAGGGGGTTTTGGAAAGATAAGCCCCTCGGGTCTTTCTAATTATCTGTGCGGATCAACAGTGCTCAAGGATGCATAAGGGGAGGGATTTGACTGCTAGATCCACTGGGTGGAAAGGCCTGATTAGATCGGTCACCTCTTCCCTCACACGTCCCTTACTCTCAACTCCTACAGCTCATCAGACACGGTGATATGCGTCCCTTTCAATGAATGATGGGGAATTTCTTGGGATTCTCTCCGCATACGACTTTAGTGTTCACAAAATTTAATCACTGCAACAACTTTCGTTTTTTTCCAACCTGGAGAAAGCAATTCCACAAGTTCCAACACAAATCAATTTTACACAATCAGGGTTTTGTTTGCCTGATTATTATAAACAGAATGCAGCAGTGTAATGTGCAGATGCTGTTCTCATGGTGTTTACAGAACCCTTCTAGTTTTCTCAATTTTATGTTTCAGACTCATTCTGATTTAATCTAGAGGGCAAAAGTCTTTTTTTTCCAATGTGAAGCTGTATTTTTAAGTATGAACCAAGGTAAACCATAACCTGTGGGATTAAACAGTGGAACACATTTGGTAAAGTTGACAAGTAAACAAAAATAGTGTTTCATTGTATGTCAGTGGTTTTAATCTTTGGTTGTCAAACAACACTTGACTTGAAGTCAAGTTATGTTTTCTAAGCTAGGATTTATTATGAGTGAGATCCACATTTAATTTTTAGAAATGAAAGAATATTACTGGGGACAAAACTAAGAACTTGACTAAACAGGTGTTTAGGCTATTTCTTACTGGTTTGAGTTTTTTGTAGAATAGTTGGAGACAAATTTGAAAATAACAAAACAAAACCTACATTTCCCCTTAAAAACTTAGTGAGGAGTGTTTGCACCAACTTATGGCAAAGGTTAAGCTAAACTTTGCTGATATGTATGACGGTACAACAAAATTAGCTTTAGCGGTCTAGAATCCCCAAAATTTAGTGTTGAAGATGCTCAAAATGAAAATTTGTTTTGTAAATTTTTCAAACATGTTAAAATATAAGTATGCCCACTCCTGCTCAGCGCCTCTCAACATGGGCAACTCCAGAGTGGAAGAGTGTCCAACCCCTCTCGAGGAGACTGGTTCCAGAGCCAGAGCGGTGCATCGAGGTGAGTCTGACTATATCTAGTCGGAACCTCTCAACCTCACACGCCAGCTCAGGCTCCTTCCCAACCAGAGAGGTGACATTCCATGTCCCTAGAGCCAGCTTCTGTAGCCGAGGATCGGACCACCAAGGTCCCCRCCTTCGACTACCGCCCAACACACAATGCTCCCGACCACTTTGGCCCTTCCCACAGGTGGTGAGCCCATGAGAAGGGAGACCCTACAGCTCCTCTTTGGGCTGTGCCCGACTGGGCTCCATGGGCGAAAGCCCGGCCACCAGACGCTCACCAAAGTGTCCCACCTCCTGGCCTGGCTCCAGAGTTGGGCCCCGTTGACCCACATCTGGGTGAGGGAACACTGAATCCATTTAAGGTACTCATCATATGAGTCTTTGGGCCCCATCGTGGTGCTTGTATGTTGGGGTTCAACCCGGTGAACRAGAGGGTAGCCTCCCTCCGCATAGGTATGGGGGGACGGGTACTGACTGTTGTTTGTGGCTATGCGCCTAACAGTAGCTCAGATTACCCACCTTACTAAGAGTCCTTGGAGGGGGTGCTGAAAGGCACTCCTAATGGGAACTCTCTCGTTCTGCTGGGGAACTTCAACGCTTACGTGGGCAATGACAGTGAGACCTGGAGGAGGGTGGTTGGGAGGAACAGCCCCCAATCTGAACCCGAGCGGTGTTTTGTTGTCGGACTTCTGTACTCATCATGGATTGTCCATAATGAACACCATGTTCAAGCATAAGGGTGTCCATATGTGCTCTTGGCCTCAGAACACCATAGGCCGCAGTTTAATGATAGACTTKGTTGTTGTTTCATCTGATCTGCGGCCACATGTTTTGGACACTCGGGTGAAGAGAGGGGCAGAGCTGTCAACTGAACACTGCCCGGTAGTGAGTTTGCTCCGGTGGTGGGGGAGGATGCCGGTCAGACCTGGCAGACCCAAACGTATAGTGGAGGTCTGCTGGCAACCTCTGGCAGAGTCTCATGTCAGACAGAGCTTCAACTCACACCTCCGGGAGAACTTCAAACATGTCCCGGGGGAGGTAGAGGACATTGAGTCTGAGTGGGCCATGSCTCCATTGTTGAGGTGGCTTACCTGAGCTGTGGCTGTAAGGTTGTCAGTGCCTGTCATAGCAGCAGCCCTCAAACCCACTGGTGGACGCCGGCAGAGGGATGCTGTCAGGCTGTAGAAGGAGTCTGTGGTGGCACGATTTACCAAGAATCCAGAAACACGTTGGAATAAATGCACAGAAAGTCTGTGTGTATGGTCTTCAAATGATTTAATTTGAGCAACAACAGAGCAGAAGTCAATCAGAGAAGTCTGTCAAGTTGTGGCTGGCTCATCAGCGCATAGCAGCCAACAATATAACATCCTGTGACATGCTTATAACCAATCACAGTTCGCCAACTGTGAACCATCTAACCAATGACAGGGCTGTCAGCCCGGAAACACCTTATCAAAACAAAAGAGGTCATGCATTGCTGGAGTCTTGAGGTCTGGGCCGATAGAGTAAAACAGCCAAAACTAGTTATCATGAGATATGATTACTGGACAGTGTCAAGGTAGAACAGATATACATAATTAATCCATAACAGAGTCCTATCGGGTCTTTTTGGCCTGTGGGACTCCAGAAGAAGCTGATAGGTTTCGGCAGTCCAAGCGGATTGTGGCTTGGGTGGTCGCTGAGGCAAAAACTCTGGTATGGGAGGAGTTTGGAGAGGCCATGGAAAAAGACTTCCACACGGCTTCGAGACGATTCTTGTCTACCATCTGGTGTCTCAGGGGTGAAAGTGGTTTGCCACCAACACTGTTTATGGTGGGGATGGTGCGCTGCTGACCTCAACTCTGGACGTTGTGGGCTGATGGCAGAATACTTTGAAGACCTCCTCAAGCTCACTGACACGACCTTTCATGAGGAAGCAGAGCCTGAGGACCCTGGATCTGACTCTCCAATCTCTGTTGCTGAGGTCACCGAGGTGGTTAAAAAGCTCCTTGGTGGCAAGGTGCGGGGGTGGATGAGATTTGCCCGGAGTTCACTAAGGCTCTGGATGTTGTGGGTTTGCGTTGGTTGACGTGACTCTACAATATCGCGTGGACATCGGGGGTAGTTCCCCTGGATTGGCAGACTGTGGTGGTGGTCCCCCATTTAAAAAGGGGGATCGTAGAGTGTGTTCCAACTATAGGGGGATCACACTTCTAAGCCTCCCTGGTAAGGTCTATTCAGGGGTCCTGGAGAGGAGGGTCCATCGAATAGTCGAATCTCAAATTGAGGAAGAGCAGTGTGGTTTTCCTCCTGGTCATGGAACAGCCGGCCAGCTCTACACCTTCAGCAGGGTCCTGGAGGGTGCATGGGAGCTCGCCCAACCAGTCTACATGCGTTTTGTGGATTTGGAGAAGGCGTTCGACTGTGTCCCTCAGGGACTCCTGTGGGGGGTACCCCGGGAGTATGGGGTACCAAGCCCATTGATATGGGCTGTTAGGTCCCTGTACAACCAGTGCCAGAACTTGGTCCGCATTGTAGTAAGTCGGGCTCGTTTCCGGTGAGTGTTGAACTCCGCCAAGGTTGCCCTTTGTCACCGATGCTGTTCATAACTTTTATGGACAGAATTTCTAGGTGCAGCCAAGGTGTTGAGGGAATCCATTTTGGTGACCTTAGGATCACGTCTCTGCTTTTTGTGGATGATGTGGTCCTATTGGCTTCATCAGATCATGATCTCCAGCTCTCACTGGAGCAGTTCACAGCCGAGTGCGAAGCGGCCGGGATGAGGATCAGTGCCTCCAAATCTGAGACCATGGTCTTGAGCCGGAAAAGTGTAGGTTGCCTTCTCTGGGTCGGGGAGTAGGTCCTGCCCCAAGTGGAGGAGTTTAAGTATGCCGGGGTCTTGTTCATGAATGAGGGAAGAGTGGAGCGGGAGATCGACAGGCGGACTGGTGCTGTGTCTGCAGTGATGCGGGCACTATACCGGTCTGTCGTGGTGAGTTGGGAGCTGAGCCAGAAGGAAAAGCTCTCGGTTTACCGGTCAGTCTATCTTCCTACTCTCATCCATGGTCACGAGCTTTGGGTAGTGACTGAAAGAACAAGATCGCAGATACAAGCAGCYGAAATGAGTTTCCTCTGCAGAGTGTCTGGGCTCTCCCTTAGAGATAGGGTGAGAATCTTAGTCATCCGGGAGGGACTCAGAGTAGAGCCGCTGCTCCTCCATGTCAAGAAGAGCCAGTTGAGGTGGTTTGGGCATCTGGTTAGGATGCCTCCTGGACACCTCCCTGGTGAGGTGTTCCGGGCACGTCCCACTGGGAGGAGGCCCAGAGGAAGACCCAGGACACGCTGGAGGGACTATGTTTCTCGGCTGGCCTGAGAATGCCTTGGGATTCCCCTGGACGAGCTGGCCCAAGTGGCTGGGGAGAGGGAAGTCTGAGTCTCTCTGCTTAGGCTGCTGCCCCCGCGACCCAATCCCGGATAAGCAGCAGAAAATGGACGGACAGAGAGAGAGAGACCCTCTAATTCACATGAAAAAATGTGAGCACCCTTTAAATTCTTTAGACATTTCTGAAACGTCCTTATGTATTCTGTTTTTGTTATTAACATTAATTTGCTTTAGGCAGCGCACCTTTTACTAGAATTTATGATGAGTTTTTTTGGCATCACAGTATTTCTTGTATTTACTGTATTTTGTAACTGCACAACTTATCTAGTACTTATGTTTAGCCTGACATCTGGCTTCGGAGGTAAAGGCCCTATAAAGACAATATCATTAATAATGAAAACTAGCATGGCTCCCACTAAAAATAAATTTAAATATAAATTCTGGACTGTTGCTAGAGATAAACCTTCTGTAGGATGGATTCTGCTGGATTTTTATTGATAACCACTGATCTAAAGGCTTTTACTTTTATTTGACTCACAGGACAAGTCTAAGAAATGAATTAGTTTTAAGCCTAAAAGTAATAAAATTATATTCCATCACTCTCAAAAAGAAAAAATAAGTAGGTCCTCTGGATGGGTTCTTCTTTAGTGAAACGTTTCATCTCTCCTCCAAGAGACTTCTTCAGTCTGATGAGTTTCAGATGAACTCAGCCTTATAAGCACTGCCTCCACATGGACAAACAGGTTAGTCATGTGCTTGACTGCACATTGTCCATGCGGAGGCGGTGCTTATAAGGCTGAGTTAACCTGAAACTCATCAGACTGAAGAAGTCTCTTGGAGGAGAGACGAAACGTTTCACTAAAGAAGAACCCATCCAGAGGACCTACTTATTCTTTTCTTTTTGATTTTTTTCTAACTGGATTACTGAGATGCATCAGGACATTCCATCAAACATTAGCACATACCAAATGTACTGTATGTGCTAATGCCAAAGTAAAAAAAAACGTCCCTTTCCATATCTGAAGCTCCTGTGGGCAGGTCCAATCCAGAGATGTCCGACAGCCTCTCATTGTGGTAATTATCAGCTGTGATAAAAAATGATACCTTCTCTGTGTTGCAGGAAGAAGCAGACAAATTACAGGCATTACTGAGCAGGTTGGATGCTGGATTGAGACAATGCTTAGCTGATTCTAATGAGGATCAGGTGTCCTCATTGTTGCTTTATCCCTACATTTTCACTCCTTCCACTTGGGCATCTCTATTCAGTCATCTTCACCTGTCGAGTTTAGACCTTGGAGTGAAAATCAGGTTTTACTCAAGTGTTAATCAGACTTTGAGTACTTTGTTGCGTTGCATGGACCTTTAGCCATTTGCTTTGCTGATACTACTGAACTTATTGTTCTTAGTAAAAGGCAAAAGGGTGATGATGTTTCCGCCAGAGTCTGTGTAAATGTGGTTTATGTTACATTTAAGGCCTTTTTTTGGTATAAACACCTACCTAGTCAGGACCAGTAGATCTATGGGGGGACCAAAACCTGATCCTAATATAGGGAAACTTTTTGGAAATTTTGTAACATAAACATTAAGGTAAATACAGTTCTATAAAAAAAAATACAGTTCAGTACATGACACATATCCTGTGCCCACGTTCTGCTCAGAGTACAGCATTTCCGCCTTCTAACAATTTACTGTACTGCATGGCATGTAGCTGCTTACTGTTTTACTCTCATGCTTTTTGTTTGGTTCTTACTGGATTACGATGCCACCCAAATGAGCTGCTGGCCTCTTTTAAACTTTGTCCAGTATTTGCATTTTTTAATGATTTGCGGGTGCTCTAAGAACGTTATCACCACAAGAATCGGGGCTTCACTACTGAGCTAAGATGTGGTGTGGTAGTAGCTGAGTCATCCCCAACACACACACTACATGTAACATGTTGCAATATCGCATTAGGTTATGCATTATGACATAATCCTAGAACATTTCTCAACRCTAAATGATCTTGGTCAAAATCTCTGGCAAATTGGTGGGCAATATGCAGTTCAAGGAATGCTAGACTTCAAACTTCCTTTAGACCAGAGGTCTTCAACCCTGGTCCTCATGACTCGCTGTCCTGCATGTTATAGATATTTCCCTGCTTCAACGCACCTGATTGACATAAATCTGGGATTGCCAGGCTTCTGCTGAAGTTGAGGACATTTTAAGTAGGCAGTTTAATTACTTGAATTAGATGTGTTGGAAGCAAGTACAATACTAAAACATGCAGGATTAGTGGGTCACAAGGACCAGGGTTGAAGACCAATGATTTAGACTATTAGTGGGTTACAGCTTTCCTTGAAAAAATGCTCAAATTTATTGCAGTAATCAAAAAGTTTTTGCAGTTTAATTCCACTGCAGCAGCAAAAAATATTGACATTTGCTCATGTAAATTTGCCAGCAGAGGTCTTTTATTGCCGGCATGGTGACATTTTGGAAGGATCTCTCCAACCCACAGGGGAGTTGAGATCATGAAGACAGAGCTTAAATTTTTTTCTACTTTTTTTTCTCAGTTCCCTTTTTTTACGGAGAGGCGTAATTAAGAACGGAGGCAGGGAAGACATCAAGCGCTGATAAGTTCCGACATTGTTTTTAAAATATCCACTCCTACCTATAGGGGAATTCATTCGCTCCAGCATGCTCCATCTCACCCTGCAGATCCTCCTTTTCTCATGCAGACACAGACACAGCTTGGGTTGACGGATAGCTGGTGGTTTTTCCTGCTTCGTGGCTCTACATCGGCTGAATGCGGAGTAAATGGGCCTTCACCCTGGCTGCTGTGCCACCACTGTGCAGTCGTTATGTGTGTCACATTATGTCCCATCCACCTGCAGCGTTCATTAACTATCCAAACAGATACAGTCTGGAGCTTTTCACCTGCCAGACAGTAATGCTTTTGCTTCAGACTGTGTGTATTTTGTCTGTAGGCAAAATATCTTATGAACCACTGAAGGAATTTCATTGAATTTTTAAACACAATGATTCAATGTACATCTAAAACTTAGAGTCAGTTCAATGGCACTGGTCTGAGATTCAAAAATAGCTCCCTATGCAATAAATGTAAGTAAGTACCCGGATCTCAGGCAAGCGCAACTTTTAAGTACAAAATGATTAGTGCTGTAATCTATGAGAGTTACAATAATAACATCTAATCACATGCTGCTATTCCTAAAGCTGGTTACTCCGGCATACATGCCAACAAAAAATCTGTGACACTCTCACATGACATAAACTTTACTTATAATCACATAAACATTATGTTGAAATTTACACAGCCCAATCCAGAAACCTCGCTATAAGGATTAGTAAAGAATAAGAAGATAATAATAAAAACATATAGCCTTAGATGAGTAGATCAAAGTCAATTACCCAAAATTTAAGGTAACGTGTAATTTACAGGCAATCTGTAAAACTTGACATGGATGATCAGGGAGAGGAATTGAGTTGTTGGATTCAATAGGGACAACAGTGGTGGAGGTGACCATTGTTCATGCTGTCTAGTTCACTGTTTGTCTAATATCTGGGACTTTAAGGGTTTCTGGCAATACTGGTGAAATCACTTGGGATCAGCACTATTCAAGACAGGTGTTACAGATACTGTAAGTGTATAAGTGTATTTAATTTAGATAGTTTAGTTATTACGATGTAAATACAATAAAAATTAAACCAAGATTTAGAATAATTATCATTTTGATCCATACATTGGTAATGTCTGACTGGGCCTCGTGCCACTCTATGTTCAATAAATTAGGCCCAGAGGTCAAAAAGGTTAAGAACCCCTAGTCTATAGGTCCAGGCCTCCCTTGCAAGAGATCTGTGATCTCAGTGAGCTTTGCCTGTTTAAATAAAGATTAAAGGGGCAATATCATGTAAAATCAACTTTTTTGAGTTTTATATTATGTTATAATGTTATACTCTCATAAAAAAACACAGCCAAAGCCTTGCTCTGACTCATTCATGCATGTTTGAGAAATCCTGCAGTGTTTTTAGGAAGTCATGCTGAGGAGCAAAACGACAGGTGGGGACCAGAAATGCCTTTTGGTACCGGAAACGCCCCTGGGACGTGTCTTTCAGCCGAACTTCCTCATCACGGAGCACACCACCCCATCCCACACCCTACACACCCCGCCCATGACTCCTGCAGGCTCTCGGCAGTAACAAAGCAAAGTGAAAGTGAAACTTAACTGTCTGCTGCTCTCAACACTATTTCTCACTCAGTGAAGCTCTTTTCAGATTCAAAATACCTTTGAGGAAATGTTTTTTCGGATGCCAAGTAAACTGCATCATAGCGCACGCGCGAAACCCCGCACTGAACAGGACGGGACAGGAGCAGGAGGAGGTTCTTAAAGAGACAGAGGCCAATTTCAAGGCATTTAGAAGAGGAAGTGATGAGAAGATAAGTTTRTTTTCTATTTAAACATAAAACCAGCATTTTAATAACAACTAAAGGTGACATAGATACTTTATTATGGTATAGTATTTATATGTATGCCTGAGAAACACATAATATTGCCCCTTTAATAAAAAACAAAGGTAATGGAAAACATAGTGATGAGTGTACCTGAGGGGTGGAGAATATATAACAGGAAAATTAGTGATGACCCTGACCAAAACACATCGACTCTGTCAGATCTCAACATAAGAGGATACGTGTCTAAAGCTCTGGCATGAAACTGGGGAGTGGTATGAATTCCTTCAAGAAATGCTAGACTTTTAATTAAGTTTGATTCAAACTTGACCTAGCTTTAGAGACAGTTTTAATTTTGATCTCACTTTTTAGGACAGTAATTCAGAAGAGAATAAAAAAAAGCATTCAAGCTCTTGACTGAATATATTTCTCCTTCTGTATCATTTTCTTCTCCTTCACACACAAATATAAAAACACACCTTTTTATGTGCGTGTGTGTGTGTGTTTCGGAGGCTGCCAGCTTGGTGCAGCTGCCTCCCGTTCTATCTCCAGTGCAGCACATGGCGAATGACAGACGACCACCTGAGCCGAGCCCGTTGTGCACGCTCCTTATCGCTCTGGTCCCAGTTCTCAACGTCCCGTATTGAATACATTGTTGCTGCCTCTTCTCCCGTTCTGCGAGGCGCTGGGGTTTCTGGTGTTGGCGCTATTTGCGCTGCTCTTATCGCTCCCCCCCTGGAAACAGACACTTCACCTTTTGGTTCCATTTTAAAAATCCACATTCTGTCCCTCTTTTTCTGCTTCTCTAGACACACATTTCAATACAAAATGAAGCACATTGAGCTCATCCAATGGCATCCCACATTTGTAACTTGATGGATTTAACTTGATTTGAGATGGCCGCCACAGCTTTTCAACCACAGAAAGGATAAACATGGCTGTAACACAGTGCACTTTACATATGTTAAGCTCAGACACTCTCAGAAAATAATGAGATCCATGCGTACAACTAAATAACTTTTTCAGGTAATCCAATTGAAGATAGCCACAACAGCTAATCAAAGTTATCTAAAACATAAATGGCTATAACTCAGTCAAATTTTACAGATACAGAGCTACAGTCAGAAGTGGTAGTTTCTGAGTCATACCCAACTAATTATTGAGTGCTAACACATTAGCTTACCCATAAATTTTATTTAATTTTTTCATAAATCTCTGCTATTAGAGAAAATAAGTGTTCCTTTGAGGAATGCTAGGCCTTTCATTTAAAAAATAATTTTCCCACAAATAAGTCAATTTTCTTCCTGGAAAACAGTGTTGCTTGGTAACAAATATGAACATTTTTCCTCATTTTTTGTCAGTAAGTGGATCACTTTGGTAATATTTCTGCTGAAGATGACCTACGCTGATCGTATCACCTGTTGTAGTCCATCCTCCTGCTTGCTTTGTGCACAGCATCTTTTCATCCACAGCATCCCCCCCCCCCCCCCCGCCACGGGGTTGCACCTGTCCCTGCAGTTCTACTTAACTCCTGCTTTCATGCCTCGTTTCATCCTCCCGCGTTCCTACATTACCAAGGCTTCGCGGCTCCAGTCTTCCTTTTTCTCCTGGCTAGAGAGAAAAGGTGCTGATGGGTTGCTGACCGGCCCTGACCTCGTCCTTTAGGAGACTTTTAGCTTCTGCAAACAGTTCAGAATTCTGTAAAGATGAAAACAAGACTTTTGACTCTTCTTGAAAAACAAGCTGTTTTTTTTCTCTTTTCAGTCAGAACCAAAGTCTGAGGGGGATGCGTAAGTTAAACTTCGAAAAAGAAACATTTTTATTTTCTTCTCTTCCTTTAAATTACTCAAACAGAATAGAGCAAAGAAATGTAGACTTTTCGGCTGAACAGAAATAAACAGAAGTCATAATAGATTTTAAAACAACTTGTTTTCTACGTAAAGCAGAATTAGCCCGAAATTTGACCATTTGCTTGGTTTTTATTCTTTTGTTGATATTTTCAGATGATATGTGCATTGTAAGATTCTGATATTTTTCAGATATTCTTGTGCTAAAACAAGAAGTTCTGTTCAAAGTGCCTTTGGTGGGGTTCATCTTTTTTATTTATATTAAAGTGCACTGCAAATGTCCAGCTTACCAAGTTTAAAAATCTTATATCCAGCCAAAAAGTCTTTTTGATCTTGTTTTGAGACTGATTTACTAAACAAGAACTGATTGTGTAAGAATAATAATCTTGTTTTCAGAATGTGTAAGATTATTTGTCTTGTTAGTCTGAAAATTTGACTCGAATTAAGTCAAAATGTTCTGCTAATGGAGTAAGAAGATTTTACTTGGTAAGATTCTTGAAATGCTTGATTTGACTCAATTTTTTCTTATTTCAAGAATCTTACCAAGTAAAATTTTCTTACTCCATTGGCAGAAATTTTTGACTTAATTTGAGTCAAATTTTCAGACTAACAAGACAAATAATCTTACACATTCTGAAAACAAGATGATTATTCTTACACAGTCAGTTCTTGTTTAGTAAATCAGTCTCAAAACAAGATCAAAAAGACTTTTTGGCTGGATATAAAATTTTAAAACTTGGTTAGGTGGACAGTTTTTGCAGTGTGCGATATTTACTGTCACACAGCAGAGCAGAGGGTTAACAGTGTCTGAATCAGAGCAGAGCCAGTTTGCACCTGCCTTTCAAACGTACTAAATATAGACATTAAAACTGCGGCGCAACCAGTTTCAAGTTTTGATAAAAACGCTAAAATGTAAAATTGTTGTATCTGCATATCCTCTACCCAGTTCTTTGCGTGATCTGCTAATCATCATAAAATCTGCATACTCGTGAAGGCAGACATGTTAAATGGAGTGTTCATCAGACAGACTCAGTCCTCGCTGCGCACCTTTAATAAATCAGCTTTGCGTGAAAGTTTGTACATGGTTTTATACGTACTATCCATCCATCCATCCATTTTCTGTACACGCTTCTTCCTTTTCAGGGTCGCGTGGGTCACTGGTGCCCATATCCAGCAGTCACAGTGCGAGGGGCGGGGTACACCCTGGACAGGTCGCAAGTCCATCACAGGACCACACATAGAGACAAACAAGACAAACAACCATTCACTCTCTCACTCACACCTAGGGACAATTTAGAGTYATCAATTAACCTAACAGTCATGTTTTTGGTCTGTGGGAGGAAGCCGGAGTACCCGGAGAGAACCCACACATGCATACGTACTAATCGTTGATAAATCAACCTCTTTGTATTTTAGGAGAAACTTGTTTTAGGCCCAGTTTACAAATTTTTAGTTGTAGTTTAGTTTGAAGTTTTCAAAACAACTCTTTCTGCATTTTGCACACCATCTCAAACTTTCCTCTGGYCTCGCGGAGCCACAAACTAGTGAATGTTGTCTGTAAACAGTTTGACCACATTAAAGGTTCAGTCCGCACTGACAGAAACAGACCAACAGTTCTAACCTGTCCTGAAGCACACTTGGATTTTCAGCTATAGCAGGAGTTTAAAAAAGGCCAAATAATTTTAAGGAGCAGCAGCACTCCACGTTGTTAAGAGCCTGAACCTTATCACCGGTGTCATGTGGAAATATGCAGTCATGCTGATGAGTACTTAACCTTGATGCTGCGTGGCAGCGTGTGGCTCTCAAACCTTCGTTTTGCTGCGAGACAAATGATGAGAAAAGCTGCTCCGTGGGACCTTTCACACAGGATTCAGGCGTGCGTTTGCTGGAAATTGTAAATTTCACGAGCTGGGCTGTTGTATTTTAAAAGGCTAGTGTTACAATAAAACATTTCTGTCATGCCGAATTAATAGCTGATTATTCATTCCTCACCTTCCAAATCATTTTTTTTTGTGTGTTTGGGCTCTTTATGGAACTTAAACTCATAACAGAAATTATTTTCTTGACAATAGTTTGTAACTTTAGAAATCAGTCAAAAGACGAGTCTCTCTCATGTCCTCTCCTAATACTCCTCGTGCGTCTAACTTTCACCAGCTTTGCACTTTATTACTCGCCCCATGTTGCATTCTCCTCTAATAAAGGTTTTACCATGAATGCATGCACCAGAGCTTTTTCCAAAACTGAAAAATACAGTTGGTTCACTTATAATTGTCCACAAACAGACTTAATGTAAGTTTTATTCAATATTCTGTTCAGTTAAATCAGTGTAGAATAATAAAACCATCCTGATTTTACAGCTGCTAGTATTTTGATTTATTTAATGGTTATTGTGTAAAAAATAGTTTTTCTGTTAAATAATCTTATAACTAAAGGCTAACACAACTTTCAAACACAAGATGGGCAAATCCCTTATTGCCCTTGTTTAGAATTGGGTGCCGGTTTCAAAATGCAGCTTTGTTTGTTTGGATGTTTAAAACTTTGTTCCAAATGTTATCATGTATATCTATAATTCATCAGCTAGCCAACATGTTTGAATAATAAATGCTATCCGTGGTGGTGTTTAATGGAGCAGAAGGGGATTTTCTTCATGGCTCTGCCCCTGGCTTCTCTGTGAATTTGAAATGTTTATTAATTACATCTTCTGGACGTTTTCTGTAATTATAAATTATCCAGCCTCTCCTTGATCTTTTACGGACCTCGGGACTCCGGGGATTGCGACATTTAGTCGGGGCGTTAAGGCAGTGGAATCAGCAGGGGACCCTCTGAGCCTGAACCAGTGGCTGCCCCGCCCCCCAGCCCCACCACCCCCACGTCCTCCACTGGGACGCCGGTGTTTACCTCCCTGGGTGGCTGAAAATTAATTGGCTCCTTGAGCTGTTGTACATTCCCCGCTGTCAGTGCGATGGCCTCACCTCATTGCCCCGTCACTTTAAGTCGAAGTGTATTAATGGGCTGTGTGGCCCATTGATTCCTAATTTCTCTCGACATCGACATCGGAGATAAATATTGCGCGGCACGCTCGTCTTTGGGCTTATTGTAATCAGCATTGTTATTGATCGCCTGCCTGAACCCTGCAGAAGTAATCTATTTTAAACACACTTCCTGCAAAATGGGGGAAGGGGTGGCGGCGGTTGTCACAACACATTGTGTGCCATATTGGTGAGGGCCGCCCAACGGTGAAGAATAAACAAGTAGGAAGTGCTCCAGCCTGCTGGAGAGAACCAGAAAACCATGCAAACAGATTGACAGATTGATATATTACATGTATGCTGTGGGGAAAATGTCTTGCTTTTCAGTTTCGGTGGTCTCGTGGTTGCGCCTGTCACTTTGTGCGAGYGTGTGTGTTTGTGTGTATTTGTCAGTCTCAGCAAGGCTGGAGGATGATGGATGAGGGCCCAGCTAGCGGCGAGTCAGACGTCTGCACGATCGATTCATCCTCACATGCGTCTGGGAGGAAGAGGAGCTCCGAGGAGGAGGCAGCAGTGGCGCRAGTCAACACAAGCGCACCTCGATTTGAGCGCCCGCAAACATCCGTTTACAGTATAGTGTTTCAAACGGGGAGAYGACTCTCGGCAGGAGGCGTGGAGCTTTGGTGTAACTTCTTCATTGTCTGCTGAGGATGATGACTGCCTCGGTGTTTTCATTGATCCACCTGCAAAGTGGCACCCACTTGTTTAACATCCAGTCTAATACGCTTCGGTCGGCTCAGCCGTGTCAGTCTGCCAGTCCATCCTGATGTTTAGTTCTGTGGACAAAGATGAAAAAAAATAGTGATTTAGTTTTGAAAAGCATGTCRTTGGGTTTCTCAAGGTGGCCCTTCACCTGTGCATTGATTTTACTGTCAAAACTCATCTTTCAACCCATTTGACATGATCACAATTCTATGAGGAAATGCATATCGCCTGTCCTGGTTGGAGTTTGCATTGGGGATGCACTGCAAAAACTGTCCATCTTATCAAGTTTTAAAATCTTATATCAGCCAAAAAGTCTTTTTGATCTTGTTTTGAGACTGATTTACTAAA
>NW_013952644.1:193209-195549 GCF_001266775.1 Austrofundulus limnaeus | reverse complement strand
GAGTTTTACTTTTAAACTGTAAGTGTATTTTATTTAGTTATTATGCAAATACAATACAAATTAAACCAGAATAATTATAATTTTAAACCAAGATTTAGAATAATTATCGTTTTGATCCATATGGTAATGTGTGACTGGTCCTCGTGTCACTTTATGTTGAACAAATTGGGCCCTGAGGTGATTTATGAGAAACTTTGGATAACAGTCAGTGCCAACATTTACAATCCGTTTCACTTAATGTGTTTGAGATGATGCTCATCTGCTACCAAACCAGATTTTAGATCGATGTCTGTAGAATTGTTTGAGTTGTTGTCATTTTTGTGTTTCTTAAGGTCAGCTGCCTCTGGTGGCCATCATGAATCGGGGTGACTCCAACCATTTTGTAGTTTATTCTTTATTTATTAATTGTAGATGTGTACACCTCCACTAAGACCTACCGTTATTCGAGGGGAGCGCACTGCTGTGTCTAGAGAACCAAGCGCTCTGCCTACAACAAATGACATCGCCATCTCCTTCATTGTCAAGAGTTCCGCTAACTCTGGAAGGGGAGTGGAGATTGTGACCACAGGATAGGTGACATAGCCTTAGTGACATAGCCCTCTCCACCCACCAACCACCAGCATTGGTAACATAGMAAATAATTTTCTCTGACAAACCCCTGCCAAGGTCAGTACTGTAAGGGGAAACAACAGTGCAGCTGCTGAGCTGTGATTGGTCAAAAAGTTGACTCCCGTAGGTATTGGCTAAGTGTAAACAAAACTGCTGAACATTATTGTCCAATGCACACCATCAAACTACAAAAATGGTTGGTTCTTGTCATTGTAAAATAAACTTCTGACTTTATGATTTGCATAAAAATTGAACATGTTTAGAGGAAGAAGATATTGACATTATGCTTTTCAAACAGCAACTAGGGCTCAGTTTTCCTCTCTTTTTTTCAGCTGCTTCTTTTAGGATCTGGGGAACGGATAAAATATTTCCAAGCATCTTAACATTTGAAAAGCTGCTGAACTGATAGGTTTCATCATTTACTGTCCGGAGACGGAGAACGGTTGGAAAGTCATGTGTCCCAAAAGTATGAGACATGTTGACTCCCATTTAAGTGATTCAGGTTTCCATTTAGAAACGTTCTGACACGTGTGAAATGTTCAAAGCTCTATTTATCTGTCTCACAGTCATGCATGTGAAAGATTAAATCTAAATGTCTGTGCGGGTGTTATGGTGATAACAGCTATGACAATGCATTTTTGCTGCTGCTGACATTTGTCATTTCGACGACAGGTTCAGTCTTGAGATTTAAAGAGATAAACAGCCCCAGGAAAAGATTCACAATCCTTTTTTTTCTCCTTTTCCCTCTGTCTCAGGGGATGATGTACCTGGAGGAAAGGAGGTTGGTCCACAGAGACCTGGCTGCTCGAAACGTGCTGGTGAAGTCTCCCAATCACATCAAGATCACCGACTTTGGCTTGGCCCGATTGCTGGACGCTGACGAGAAGGAGTACAATGCGGATGGCGGCAAGGTTGGTGTAAGTTGAGGCCCTTTTGAATATATGATGAACTTACCTTGCATGCAGGGAGTGAAATATATATTTTTTTCCAAAATGGCTGACATGACTGAGCACTAAATGCTGAGACCACAAGTTGGATTAAAGGGCTAACAATAATCGAAGGAAAGTTTTTACAAAGCAGAATTATTGCACAATGTGTAGCTTTCTAAATATGTGTTGKGGATGGTGCTCAATATTTGTAAGAGTCGTATGTATTTTCATGATTTCTAAGTTCACTTAGCTGTTGCAGCCATCTTGAATTGAACTCTCGTAAATAAGTACCGTATTTTTCGGACTATAAGCCGCGACATTTTTCCTGAACTTTGAACCATGCGGCTTATAGTCCGGTGCGGCTTATACGTGGATTTTTTTCTTCAGCCACCGGGGGGGCTCTTATGCTGCATTTGCTTCAACGACTCGCTTCAAAAAAAGAAGAAAAAAAAGAAAAAAGCGATCCTTCCACTGTTGACCAGGAAGCAGCGATTTAAAGATAGTCAATGGCCAAAAACTCATAAAAGGGGATAAAACAGATATTTTTCACGGTGGAATCTGACTGATAAAAACTTTGGAGCTTAATCCAGGACCAGTTTGTGGATAAACGTCGAGTGAAGAGCCGCAGACTTTTTTTTTCGGCATTGCACTCCCCGGGGAAGGAATCCCATGCAGTGACATTTGCTGGAGTGGGAGGGCTTTCCCAGCAGCAGCTAGACTCAGGGTTTCTCGGGGGAACTATGAAAGGTCAGTGCGAAAACGAACGCTGAACAATCACATGACGGTGCGTCGACCGGTCGAC
>NW_013952644.1:191179-192846 GCF_001266775.1 Austrofundulus limnaeus | reverse complement strand
GATGTTGAATTCACCTTTTTGACCACAATTTTGGGTGTACTGTTTTGTTTTTACTGATGGGGGGTGGGGGTGCGGTTTATATGTTGATGTTTGCGCGTTGTTTTTTTTAAATAGTGGGTGCGGCTTATAGTCCGGTGCGGCTTATAGTCCAAAAAAATGGTAATATATTGATGTTCCTCCAATGATTATTTGCCTGAGAGTTTCACTGAAAGTGTCCATACTTACAGTATATACCCCTACAACTATGTTCAGAGGTTTAACTAAGTACATTTACTTTCCTTAAAGTACTTAAGTAGTTTTTTTGAGGATTTGTAATTTTACCAATTATTTTTACTTTTACTTTTATTTCTTTACGTTTTAAAGCTAAAAATGACACTTTTACTTCTTTACTTTAAAATGTAACACCTAGTTACTCGTTACAAAATTAAATATGTTTGAACTCATGAAAGATGTTTCTGCACTCTAAAAAATAAAGTGTTGAATTTACTCAACAAAGTCATGTCAACTGGCTCCACTAAGCCTAGTTGAGTAAATTGAGCAAAGAATATACAAATATCCCCAAATTTACTCAATCTGGCTTAGTGGAACCAGTTTGGTTCAGTAAATTCAAGTTTATTTCTTAGAGAATGTGTAAAAGTACTTTTACTTTTACTTTCCCAATTCTTGTTAACAGTTTTATGACTTTTACTTCAGTATTTTTTCTCATCAGTGAAATTTATTTTTATGAAAGTCATTTTCTGTTGATGTAATTTGACTTTTACTTATTTTTTTCAAGTACTTTATAGACATCTGCATATGTTCCCTGGGATTATTAATGAAAGTCATGCTCCCATTTCAAATATACTGTAATCAGAGATGCACAGAGTTATCAGCCAGTTTTTTACCTTGATTGTCTAAAACCGTAGATCGGCTAAACAAATCAAAAATATCAGATTTGGTTTCTGAGTTTCTTTTTTTGGTAAAGCCTGGAAAATCCAACTTTTTGGGGGATTCATAAACGCACATTGTTGTCAAGCAACTTTATTTAGTCAGTTTTCAGACCCTTATTGCACTTTTTTAAAGGGATCCCTGATTAGTTGTAACATTAGACTTTATTTAATAAACATATATTTTAACTGTAAAATAAAGACTGTAAAAATACTGTAGGATGTTCAGGTTTTATCATTTTTAAACTAAAAGTTTAAAGATATATTACATGGACAGAGCCATTTTATTTACACACAAAGCTTTCTGGGTAAATGATGTGGATAGGTCCTCGGTGTGACCGAGCTATATCCACCCTGAAGGTTAATCTTGGACAATATCTGATGATCGACTCTTTTAAATGAAACCAGAGAGCATTGACAGAGAGGAGAAGGTAGAAATGACTCAGCTTGTAACTGAAAATATGGATGGAGGACAACAGAGCTGCTTCATGGAAGAAGAACCTCAGCTTAGCCTGTTAGCCTTTGTGCTAGCACTGCCGAAGCTATATTGCCTTATACAGTATGTATTAGCTTGGTGCTACCGCGACAAACTATCAAGCTAAACGGAGGTCCTCCATCCATATTTTCAGTTACAAGCTGAGTCATTTCTACCTTCTCCTCTCTGTCAATGCTCTCTGGTTTCATTTAAAAGAGTCGATCATCAGATATTGTCCAAGATTAACCTTCAGGGTGGATATAGCT
>NW_013952644.1:188756-190834 GCF_001266775.1 Austrofundulus limnaeus | reverse complement strand
CTTTCTTTCTTTTCTAAGTATGAATTATTTCTTGCCATGATGGAGCCAACTCACTACTTGCAACTTTGCTTTGCTCTCCATCATCATGTCTTACAGTTTGATTGTTCCAATTAACTTTTTTTTTCTCTGTTCTGCATCACTGAACAAGGATAATATAGTTATTTGATTGCTAGCTTTAAATGCTACCTGTTAAAACAAAACAAGAAATCATTTCTGCATCATTGCACTTGGACATCAGTAAAACTATTATTTCAAGCTTGTAAAGTTATTTGAGTGGAGACAAATAAATTTAGTTGAATCTCAGGTCACGCTGTTGTGTGATTTGCTGTATTGWCATTTAAAATGAGTGTTTACAGAATGGGATAAAAAGTGATGTAAAGTGTTGACTTACTGCTGCAGAACATGATATGTTTGTTGGTGCCTTAATAACAAACAACCCACATATGTCACTGAAATAACTTGAAACAGACTGAAATAATTTTAAGAAAAGAAATTCTGAAAATCAAGGAATCAGTTAGTGTTGAGTTTTGGTTCAAAAGATCATAGTAAAAAAATGAATGGAACTGGCCTTGACAAAAGATATGGTGCCCATAACTTAATGCTGTGTTGCACAAATTTAAGACAACCAAGTGATTCCTGAAGCTGTATCTAAGACTTCGCACCTGTCCACACATATTTTGTTTTGCTCCTTGTCGGCAAACTGTTCCTGCTCAAATGTGAAGTTCCTTCTCCAGGCTGAAGGTTTCAGCTCTTTCCACAGATGTTCAACAGGATTTAGATCAGGGTTCAGAGGGCCACCACAATACTCCAGTGTTTTGTTTTAACCCTTCTTTGTGTGTTTTGGGTTATTATTCTATTGGAGGACTCATGACCTGCGACTGAAATCAAGCTTTCTGACATTGGGCAAAACATTTCACGTCAGAATGCCTTGATAGTTTTGAGATTTCATTGGACCCTGTGCCAAATGCAGCACTGCAGTACCCTGACCCAGTGATTCCCAAACAGGGGTGCGCAAGCATATTACAGGTGGTACGTGGAAAAATTTCCCAGGTGTGTAAAAAAAATAATACAAATAGGACTGAGATATGTATGTATGGCCCTATGATTTCCACAAGGTGGAAAATGCAAATGGAATCACAAAATGGAATCCTGTAAAATGTGGAATCTCACAGAATTAGCTCATTGGGGTATTTGATGTATTTTGGGCGCTGCTGCTTCCTGCACCTGCCATTACCTGGTTTATTTATTTAATTACTTATTCACTTTCAAGGCAATGTATTTATCTTTGTTTAATTTAAGTTACAAAGAATAAATTGCCTGCATTAAACATTCTAGAGGGATAAATAAAAAAGTTTCATTTAATAATCAGCTGTTGTACATTATAGTTTTGGAGAATCATCATTACGTTTGACAGAGGGGGTACTAGTGGTATGAAAAAATTGCTCAGGGGGTACACAAGTCTAAAAAGGTTGGGAACCACTGCTCTAACCTAACRTATGCTCCTTCATATTGTGCTGCTGGTACCGTGTTCTTTTCTTTATATTCTTTGTTTTGGGGTCTGTGAACTAGGAGCTGATGGGATTTGTTGTCAAAGAGCTCCAGTTTTGTTTTATTTGTCCAAAGAACATTGTCCCAAAGCTTTGTGGMTTGTCAACATGCATTTTGCCAAATTCCCCTCTTGCTTTATGTACATGTCACAATGCGAAGAGCGGAAGTGGAAAAAATAACTATTTTTCTGTCCCTCTGGTGAGCTGAATAACTTGAAAAATAAGTGAGATACCAATCTCTATTTTGGTCTGTGGCTGCATTTAGGCATAAGAAAGGTTACTATCAAACATTGGGTTGCCACATCAAATCCAAAATGGCTGACACCATATTAGGGTTTACACATTCCCTCTTCAAATGTTTGGATGTTGCCCTGGGCTCTTGGTTGCCATATGTATTGTAAATATGGGATGTCTGCAGTCCTGTGGATCTTAAAACTCTGAATAATCTGTGCAGTTGCAGCCACAAGAACATCAGGCTGAAGATGGTTTCATAATCTAGACTTTAACATGACGTGATATACAGTATATATA
>NW_013952644.1:186388-188131 GCF_001266775.1 Austrofundulus limnaeus | reverse complement strand
GTGTGTGTGTGTGTGTGTGTGTGTGTGTGTGTGTGTGTGTGTGTGTGTGTGTGTACTTCTTGAGGCATCTCTGTCTTTAATTTTCTGTGCTCCATGTTCAGATACTATGATACCAAACAACCCTGTGACCACTCGTTCACAGTTTAAAAAGGCAGACTAACTGATTTTGCTTGAAGACACCTGTGATGCTATTTACAAGACTCACTTTAGTTTAACATGTCCTTGTGCTCTTTTCTACTATCCATTTTGTTTGGGCGAGATTTATTAGTTTATTTTTAAAATAATTACGYTGTAACAACAGTCGAAAGCAATGGCTGCTGTTAATTTGTTGATTTCAGTAAAACAAAAATTAAATTAAAAATWCTTTTGTCAGTTTCAAGTTGTGGATTTGTCTTTAACAAATGGGTACAGGCTCGTTTATCTGTGTYTTTATTTTACAATGCCTTAGTTTTAATTTTGGTCTGAAACCTGCATGATAAAGTTGAGAAAAAATATAGCAGTTCCAGATTTTTAATCAGCTGAAATTAAAATATATTGATTTCTTCAAACCAATAGTACAAAGCGGATACCAAAAAAGTTGGGRCACTAAACAAATTGTGAATAAAAACTGAATACAATGATGTGGAGGTGCCAATATCTAACATTTTATTCAGAATAGAACCTAAACCACAGATCAAACGTTTAAACTGAGAGAATGTATCATTTTAAGGGAAAAATATGTTGTTTCAAAATTTCATGGCGTCAACAAATCYCAAAAAAGTTGGGACAAGTAGCAATAAGTGGCTGGAAAAGGGAAATTGAGCATTTAACAAACAACTGGAAGACCAGTTAGCACTAATTAGGTCAACTGACAACAATGTTTGGGTATAAAAAGAGCTTCTCAGAGTATCAGTGTCTCTCTGAAGCCAAGCTGGTAAGAGGATCACCAATTCCACCATTGTTGTGCAGAAAGACAGTGCAGCAATACCAGAATGGTGTTACCCAGCGTAAAAAGMAAAGACTTTTAARTTATCATCATCARCTGTGCATAAACTCATCAAAACATTCAGAGAATCTGGAACAATTGCTGTGCGTAAGGGTCAAGGCTGTAAAACTCTACTGCATGCTTGTGATCTCCGGGCCCTTAAACATCACTGCACCTCAAACAGGAATGCTACTGTCAAGGAAATAGCAGAATGAGCTCAGGAATACTTCCAGAAAGCATTGTTAGTGAACACAATCCACCGTGCCRTCCACTGTTGCCAGCTGAAACTCTACAGYGCAAAGAGGAAGCCATTTCTAAGCAAGCTCCACAAGCTCAGATGTTTGCACTGAGCCAGGGGTCTTTTAAAATGGAGTGTGGCAAAATGGAAGACTGTTCTGTGGTCAGATGAGTCACAATTTGAAGTTCTTTATGGAACAAAGAGGACAAGGATAACCCAAGTTATCGAYGCTCCGTTCAGAAGCCTGCATCACTGATGGTCTGSRGTTGCATGAGTGCTTGTGGCATGGGCAGCTTGCATGGCTGGAAAGGCACCATTAATGCAGAGAACCATGTTCAGGTTCTAGAACAACATATGCTCCCATCTAGACGTCATCTCTTTCAGAGAAGACCCTGCATTTTTCAACAAGGTAATGCCAGACCACATTCTGCAGCAATCACAACATCATGGCTACGTGGGAGAAGGATCTGGGTACTGAAATGGCCAGACTGCAGTCCAGGGGTCTCATTTATAAAGGATTGCGTGGAAACCATACTAAAAG
>NW_013952644.1:180995-185689 GCF_001266775.1 Austrofundulus limnaeus | reverse complement strand
TCATTACACAGTGTGGCTCTAATTCCTCTCTTCGCAGCTTCCCGTCTCCAAAATGAGCGTACGCATGGGTCAGAGCTGGCTGAGGCACCGCACATTTTCACGTCAAGTTTGGATTTTATAAATCACAACCTTGGCGTAAAAAGTGGCGTACGCAAGTTTCTGGGCTCAAATTGTGCGTACGCCAGTTTTATAAATCCGACCCCAGATCTTTCACCTRTAGAGAACATTTAGTGCATCATAAAGAGGAAGGTACGACAAAGAAAGCCCAAGACGATTGAACAGTTAGAGGCCTGTATGAGACATAAATGGGAGAGCATTCCTATTTCTAAACTTGAGAAACTGGTCTCCTCTGTCTCCAGACGTCTGTTGAGTGTTGTAAGAAGAAGGGGGGATGCCACACAGTGGCAAAAAATGGCCTTGTCCCAACKTTTTTGGGATTTGTTGACACCATGAAAATTTGAAACAACATATTTTTCCCTTAAAATGATATGTTCTCTCAGTTTAAACTTTTGATCTGTGATTTTTGCTCTATTCTGAATAAAATGTTAGATGTTGGCACCTCCACATCATTGCATTCAGTTTTTATTCACAATGTGTTCAGTGTCCCAACTTTTTTGGAATCCGCTTTGTAATTTCAGATCACAGCTTTATTATTTTGTGATCAAAGCGTGCAAAGAAGGATAACAATCTGTAAGAAGGCCAAATGTTGGTAAAATTTAAAAACCAGAACAAGAGGAAGAGGAAAATTATTAAAAGTTCTTAATTTATTGTCTTTGGAAAAAAACAAAGTGAGCTCAGTTTTTGTTTAAAGTACTAGTAAACAAGTTCACATGACACAAACAAGACAAAGTTCAAAAAGCTAAAAATAAAAAAGCTTTAAAGAAGTCAAAGCTAAATGTGTTAGCTAAACACCATAAGTAAAATGTAGCCACTAATAGTAACATAATTTTAGCATGCTGCTTTAAAATAAACTGAGGTAATAAAAAAAAAACTTTAAAGTCAAACATAACAAAACATATTTCATTTCCTCCTATCAGGGAGTCGCAGCTGTAAGGTTCTTTTGGCTAAACAATCTCTGGTAAACTTTTGTTTTTAGTGAWACAATTTCAAAGCAATTCATCCAAATATATAACGCAGCCAGAATTCCAGTTGGCTTGTTGTGTTCGGGGACTCCATTAATCAGAAGCCCCTTTTGCTGTTCCCCGCTTGAGACTTGCTATGCAAATTGTTCTGATCAACTCCCTTTATTAAATTGGCTTGTTCATTGCCACATCTATTCAGCTGGAGGCCCAAAGGTAGCCGCTGCATCTCGAGTCGAGGCTGTTATCTCAGACGAAGGGGGTGAATGGTGAAGAGGGAAGGTAGAGCAGGGGGGAGAAGCATTTTCATAACCCAGACGAGTCTGAAGCAGCCGTCTGAGTGATTGACTCCATGTTGGTATTCACTGATGCCTTGATAAACGGGAGCCGTTGTCGGTGCATCTACGTGTATTCAGTAAAAATTGACACGCCGTGGGAGATAAATCAACAGAGTTGAAAGCGGAGGTGCCGTAACACATTTCCAACCTGAAACGTATCGTTTTCTCTCTCCCTGTTCATTTCCCCAAAGAGACCCGGGCTGTCGGACAGAAAGGAGTGGCCAAGTTGTGCTGTAGGTGACCGACACTCGCTTGTGCATTCATATGCAAAACTGACATAATTGCCTTGAACAGTGTACAGTTAAAAAAAAAACTTGCATCAATATTGGAATCGAAATGCAATTAGGATGTCCTTGACAGAAATGTCAAGAAACCAGCTATCACTGTTTTATACCCACTCTGCCCCAAACTTACAAGGCTGTTTAGATAAAATGGGACAAATTACGTGTCGTGTCTTTAAAACTTCTCATTACATTTGATTTATTTTACGGTCAGCCGTGAAGCTTCAGTAATATAGAGGAGAAAGAAAGAAACTAACTAAATAATTACCAAAATTCAAACTTAAATCATCTTTCTTCTTTAAAACTCAATAGTAATTTAGGATACACTTTGGTCATGATCTAAGCTGAACAAATGTCTGTTTTGAGGTAAAAACTGAATAAAATGTGAAAAGAACCAAAATCCAAATGTGTCAGGTGGTGGAGGTTGTGTGATGCTGAACACTGATTCTGAATTTGTTGTACTACAGAAGACAAAAGACTGTGTTCTATTTATAAAACACAATTAAAAGCCCAAGAAGCAACCCCTCCATATCTCTCCTCCCACACAGACACAACTTGGAAGTGCACAAACAGATAGGACAAGTCAGCACTTGTCAAATGCAAGACATTTGAGTGTCCTGCACACCCTCTTGCAGGACACTGGACAGGAGAGGCAAAACCCAGGACTGTTCCGCCCAAATCGGGATGTTTGGCAGGAATGCACTTGGAACAAGAGTTAGCCTAAGTTTAACCAGTTAAACATGTACCATGTGTACCCACACAAAAGGCAAAGGCTTGTCCTGCCACAACTGCCACAAAAGAAATGTTAAAGTTGCTGCCAGTGATTCATTAGGGTCGACATGGTAACCACCACACCTGACTTTCTCATTTCCTGAAACTAAACTTAAGGGAACAGACAGACACCAAATGAATAATAATCCCCAAAACAAACTGTGTGAAAACTGTAAGTCACATTGAAGACACCCCGTCAAAAGCATCTGGTTGTCAAACATGTCAGTTTTTGTTTTGTTTCGTTTGTTTGTGTTTTGTAAGAGATGTAAGTTAAAAAAAAAACATAATTTCCAATTTGAGGAAAAAAAAGAAAAAGTCTGAGCTCAGATACAATGAAAGTCAGTAACAGCTTGGATGTGTGCACACCGCGATCTGGGAGAGTTTGAGAGTTTTGTGGCACCGAGAGTTACACAGGGTGAAACAAGACAAAAACCTGTTTCTTTTAATGTATAAACTGTATAATGAGTGGAAATATAATGTAAATAGGAAAAGGCTCAATACTTAGTGAAATCACCACACTCTAAAATAAACACTCCATGGTTAAAAGTGCCTAAGATCAAAAAACTTAACCTAAAAACTTAAATGACCAATCACTAAAACTTCTATGTAAGGACACCCTTGAACTATGTCAGTTTTCAAATAATAAATGTCCTGCTATTTAAGTGGGAAAAAAATAATCATAAATGTGCTAACACTTTAAATATGTGTCTCCTTAGATGCCCATTAAGTGGATGGCTCTGGAGTGCATTCACTACAGGAAGTTCACTCATCAGAGTGACGTGTGGAGCTACGGTGGGCATCAAATGTACTCCGTGTCAATGGCCTGAAATCCCRTTTCCTTTCTTTTTTCTGTCTCACTTCAGGCATCTTCTTTACCCATCCTTGATTATTTCTTCTCCTTTCCTTAGGAGTGACTATATGGGAGCTGATGACGTTTGGCGGCAAACCGTACGACGGTATCCCCACGCGAGAAATCCCAGACATCCTGGAGAAAGGGGAGCGCCTGCCCCAGCCGCCCATTTGCACCATTGATGTCTACATGGTTATGGTCAAATGTAAGAGAATGTCTTCCAACACAAAAAAAAAAAACTCCTTCATATATGTCTGGCTAAATGAGTCACACTCAGGTATTTTTCAATATTACGTTAATATTTTTAAAATTTTCCATCTCAAAATCTTCAAAATGGTATGTCATTTGTTGAAATTTGGCAAAGTATCACATGTCCTGGCAACAAACTAGTTTTGTTTACAAGAGTGGTTTGAAAACTCAGTTTTTATTGGTCTTGACTGATCATCAGGAATTCCGGCTGTATATTTATCTCCAAGCTTAACAAAGTTGCCAAACCTTATATGAAGGGATTTCCCAGCTTTACCGCAGCTGACAGAGAAAAACTTTCAATTTGTAAGGAAATGATAAGGCCAAGATTAATTCCAAAGACACATCTGTTACAAAACTTTGATTTAATGTTGGATTAGGAAGATTAAATTCTATTTTAGTTATGGGGATTGCTAGTGGTGTCCTTGTGAACTCTTTTTTTCATTTTTTACACAAATCTTAATTATGGCCAAAATAATGTTTTACTTTTATTTTGCCAGAACAGCTCACATATTCAACAAGCAGGAAGTATGACACAATTTATAATTGGTGTAAGGCAACAAACTTGTTACTGAGAGATGGCAGCACTTTTGTTATGATTAGCCATGTTGCTTCTTTTGAGTTGTAACACAGATATGAAGTGAAAATATAGCTTATTTAGTAAATATAAGTTGCTACTTGCTTTCTGTTTAGTAAAATGGATCAGTATTGTAACTTTCTTGCCTTGAAATTAGGTCAAAAGTAGTCRTATAAACTTTTCTCACCACTGTTAGCTTAATATTCAGCTGGTGTCAGCAGCAGAGCCTAGCAAGGTACGAGCCCTGGCTCTGTCTGTGAGCACCTCTAAAACTCACTAATTAAAACATTATATCTTGTCTAATGCATGCAAAAGYACAGAAGTGATCGGGATTGCACATGCTGGACTCGTGGCTTCAAGTGGTACCTGCTTTGATACCGTTGCCAGGCAACTACTGTAACAGGGAGTTGATAAAGATGCTGCATCTAAATAAATGAAGTCTCAAAAAGCAAAATAAATAAATAAATAAATAAATAAATAAATAAATAAAAAGAAAAGTTCAGTACAATTACTGTAAAATTTAATGAAGTTTAACCTAATTTTGTTTAAGCT
>NW_013952644.1:150794-179990 GCF_001266775.1 Austrofundulus limnaeus | reverse complement strand
ATCTCCGCCCACATCAAGACCTCCACCAATCACAAGTAGGGCCGTCTCCACCCACAGGACAAAACCTTCTGCAGAGACCCCTTACTCACAGTTTTTATAGTTTGTGTCTCTAAATGTACTTTGCACTGCCTAAAATGTGTATTCAAATGTTCAYATATACCCAATTCTTATAGTGTTTTCTAAACAGAGACTTGTGGAACACTAAATGTTTTTTATGTTGTGTTTATCCTCTAGTGCAGCTCCACTRGAGGTGATATAGATGAGTTGTAGTTTAATAAGTTCTTTCTTTCAAAATTCATCTGCTGAAATGTTACTGAAACTCTGGGGCTTCATTTCAAGGCCGGGAGAGAAGTTGATTTAGAATAAGGAGGCAAAGATCGAAGTGTGTTGTCATGAAACTGTGATGAGATGCTGCTTTATGGACTGTGATGTGCGGCCAGTCTTCACTAGGGACTCTACCCCCCCATTCTTTGCTGGTGTCATCCTCCATCTGGACCACCACGCTTTCTTCCCACCCGACTTACTCCAAATCTGTCTCCAGCTCATACAGCCCATCCAAAACACCACCTTCCCTTCACCGTCCTCTAATTCTCTTGTATCGCTCCAGCTCCTGGCTGAATTCAGAACCCCGATGCTGCTGGACGGGGTCACCGAGGGATCCACCCTCCCATATTTCCAGGAAACAGTCCAGCCACATATTCCAGAACATGCATTGAGCTGTGCCAGCTATTGCCTTCTTGGCCAGGTTCTGTTTCACCAGTCTGGTGATCAAKCCACGCTGTCAGAACTCATCTATGATGGAGGAACAGTTTTTCCTTTTTGCCACTAGATCCTCTGATGCCTCAAATTCCCACAAAAATATCTCCATATGTACTTAATTTGGAGTTTTTATGTGGTTAACAATATAGCAATTCTTGTTTTTAATAACTAAATTTGTACTTAATTACTTGCAAAAAGCTTGAGACATTAAAATCAAATTGTATTCAAATGGCAATGCAGCTGAAATGTTAATTAACTGTCCTTTCCAACTTTGTCTGATGGCTCCAAAGCAAAGCCGTTGAGCCAAAATGACAGTCCTTATTCATTCTTTTTTTCTATTTGTCAAGAGAGTGATTGCTCTGATGTTTCTTTGCAAGGACTTTTTGGCCAATATTGCTATGAATGCTAAAGTTTAATATGAAAATGCACTGATCACAGTTTTCTAGGCCAATTCAGAGTTCCAGTTATTGTAAAGGTATGATCCGCCATTTCCACTTTGAGCCAAATTCATGAATAATGTCATACTAAAACACAAATCAACTAATCAGACCCTTTCTTTTTTGCACTTCTCACAACATTAAAAACTTCACCAAATTGAATATTTCATGACTTTAAGTGATAGCTAACACTGAAAAGGTAAAACAGCCTGGTCATTACAGTGAACAGCAGCCTTCTGTTGTAGCATTTTTTACATTTTGTGCCTCCTTTAACCATATTTTTAAACAACTTACAGATATTACAAAAACATCTCTAATAGTTCGTTGCTTGTTTTTCCTCTGGAGTTGAAATTTTCAGCTTTCAAGTTAAAAAAAATCTACTGTAGTGCCCCAGAAGTCAAATTTTGATATTTRATACCCAAACTCAAAATCCAGTATGGCTGGCTTGTTCTTGAAAAGTGGTGATAGCTGCAGTTTGTATTTGCTGCCATGCACCGGCGCCACTGGACCCTCTGACCACCATCAGTAGRCACGGCGGGTGAGGTGTCTTGCCCAAGGACGCAACAACTGAAACGGCTGGACGGGGGATCGAACRGGCAACATTCTGGTCCCAGGACGACTCCCCTAACCACTCCACCACAGCCAACAACCTAAGTTCCAACTTTCAACATACTTGGAAGCACAAATCTTCACTCAATGAAAACCTGCACAACAAAGAGGTTTTCTGGGCACGTTCGTCTGGGAAGAGATCTTTGGGGCAGATCCAGAACTCAATGGAAGGAGTCTATTTTCTCTCTCTGGCTTAGGAAAAGTTGGGATCCCTCAAAAGTAGTTAGAGTGTTGCTGGAAAAAGGGAAATCTCTGTTTCTCCCCTGGTCTTGTTGCATCCACAGTTCAACCACAGATAAGTGGTAGAAGATGGAGATGACTGAGATAGGTCTTCATGACTCTGTTAGTTTACCAAACCAGCCTACTTCATAAAGTAAAATTATGTTTGACAACAGGTCAGCAAAACTGTTAGAATAAAAAATAAAGACTAAAAAGGCTGATTGCAGAGTTAAATAAACTAATGGGTCACATTGCCTGTTCAGAAGCCAGGAGAAAGGCTTTGCAACTGGCATCATTAGTTGTAATTACATGTTGACTGAAAGCTGTTGTTTGTGACTTGGTTTGTCATCACACTGCGTACCCCTCCGCCGCCCCACTAAAGATGAAATGGAGTTTGATTGCTGGCATAATTGCACCTCGTTTAGTTAAAGGGGACCTATTATGCAAAATTCACTTTTTAAAGGTTTTTTTTACTCAACTTTGGGTATGTACTTCTTAAAAAAAGTCCTAGGACCAAAAAAATGCACCCAGGGACATATTTACTGTAAGTAAATGTATTTTTAATGTATATTAACGACAAGTTTTATACTTAAGTCATTTTGAGACCCACCGGAACCTGCATTCAGCCCCTCACCTAGCAACCCCCGGGTGAGACTCCACCTCCTCAGTATAAAAAGCCGTCACSGTGTTGTTGTGCAATGCGCAGCTCTTTTCACAACAAGCCTCCAATAAGGCAATGAGTTGAGTGTTGAACCAGAGAGCGGGAGACCAGGGTTTGAGACTGGCATGGACACTATTTAATTATTTTCGTTCATTATGAACACATTTTCTCATGAACCTCTATTGTTTATCTTATTAAAGCCTTGTTAAAGCCTATTTGTTCGAGTTTCTGAGGTATTTTGACTGCTGCTTCTCCCTGCTCTGGTAACAGCATGCAGAGTGAGCGCAGAGCAGAGGGAGAAAGAGAGAAAAAAAAGAAGCTGGGACCACGACTCTGTCTCTGGGTCTCATATGGTTGTACAACGGAGCTTCTGCTATTATTAGCCATGCTAACGTAAACGCTGGCTTTGGAGGGCGGAGTTAATGTCAACAGATTTTTGGAGGGCGTTACCAACAGAGCTCATTAACATAAACAGCTCTTCTGAACGGAAGTCAGATCAAGCAGAACTAGCAAATGGGAAATTTTATTATCTGAGAATTATTTTGTGCATTAAATTGAATGAACATGGTCTGGGTAGCCAACAGACATACTATAAAAATTTCTAGGACCCATAATTCGTCTCCTTTTATGTTCCTAGATGGTGGGAAAAAACAAATACGAGCTGGAAWAAAGATGAACTAAACAAAGTCTGGCAGGAAAAACGACAACTGAGACCATAGGGAGTTTATTGAACATGATGTTTATTAAAAAGCATAGCATATTTCAAGTTTTTATTTGTCAATGTGTTAACTGCTAAAAACAAATAGTACCTCCCTCTATTTTTGGTCTGCTTCAGGCAACATTTTACCCATCCGTGTTGCAGGAGATGTAATAGAGGTGTAAACGTGGGAATCAGGAACTCAGTTTTTTTTTTCAATCTGGGCCCAGACACCACCTGCTGTTTCATTTTACCTTCAGGGGTTTGTTGTGTTTACTGCAGCTGTAGCCTGAGGGAGGAAAGTGTGGCCTTGGGACTAAAAGAAAACAAAAACTTCTCTTTTTATCCACCTCTAAAATGCCCTTGAGCTACCTAGCCCTCAAATTGTAAAGAACTTAATTAAAATGAGCATCATAGTTGCTTAATCAGCGTTCTTTGGGTAAATAAATGTTACAATTGAAGTAAAAAAAAAACGTAAACTGAAGTAATCTTATTGAGATTTTTAAAAACAGTCTGTTGGACTTTGCGGTGCATTCTGTGTTTTATAATAGTTTTTAATTAAGCTAGATTTTGAAGTATTATTAAGTCTTTTTTTTTCATGGGGGCTTAGTATTACCGTAATTTTCTTAAGAGCTGTTTGCGAATCTCACAAGCAGAAGAGAAAAACTGCAAGACTGAACGTTTCTGGAACTGCAGAAGACGTGGAAGGTCATAAAAGGTCTTTTCATAAGAAAAGAGCAATAAATTGTGTCGAAGGATAAAGTAAAAGAAACCACAATAACCCTCTTCACTCGGTCCTTTATTTGTTTTATGTTTATCTTTTTCTGCATTACTTCTCTTTCTCTTTCCCAGGTTGGATGATTGATGCAGACAGCCGGCCCAAGTTCAAGGAGCTGGCGGCCGAGTTCTGCAGAATGGCACGTGACCCGCAGCGATACCTGGTCATCCAGGTGTGCTAGCAAGAAACGAGCAATCACTGATGCCCTGCCGTGTACATGAACATCTGATGTGATCTGATGAGTTTTTATGTTTCAGGGAGATGACCGCATGAAGCTTCCCAGCCCTAATGACAGCAAGTTCTTCCAGAGCCTGCTGGACGAAGAGGACCTGGATGACTTGATGGATGCTGAGGAGTATCTTGTGCCACGAGGTTTTAGCTTGGCTCCCCCGGCAGGCACAACGAGGCCTCGGGTCGACTCGAACCGAGTAAGAACACTGCTTCAGGTTGGATCTCACTGGGCTGCAAGTAGTTGGCGAAGGGGACTCATGGACCCACAATATCTCAAGAAAATGCTAGGACATTTGCTGTGTCCTTAACTTACATTAGTTGCAGAGGCTCGCAGCCCTGTCACTAAAGTGTTGAGCATTTTCATAAATGTTGTGTTCTTTAGAAATGCAGATGAGCAGATTTTGACCAGTTTTTTTCCACGATTATTTTTTATTATTGGCATGGTTTTTAGACCTAGGCATTCAAGGCTTGGAGTCAAGAGTCTCAGGACTACCTTTTATTTAAAAAACAAAAGAGAAAATGGAATATTTATATACACCAGCAAGAAATGGATGGAGAMCTATCTTTTCGACTATGTACAAAATATGGCCGCCATCTTGAAAGCTGCCATATTGGATCAAAGCCAAATTCTTCCAACTGGAAGGTGTTCATGTAGCATATCAAAAAAGGCTGGAATTGACTCAAAAATCGAGTTCCGCACTCAGATTTACAACATCTCTTGTGGTTCAAAAGTTAACAGAAAGTTGCATGAACAAACTGGGAACATTGCGTTGTTTAATGTATTCAGTGTTTTGGACATAACCTAAAAGGTAGGCCACCCCTCACCCTCACCAATAGTATTCAGATATTTAAATTTCACTTTTGTTTATGAAATACAAGGGTGTCCTGAGACTTTTGACTCACCTGTCCAGCTCCAGTGAGCCTCTGCGACCCATGCAAGAAAATTGGGACATTTTAGTGACTCTCTTGTGAATGCCGTTTGCCGACTGCTCTCCAACAGTCATGAACATAAAATAATACCTTAAACGAAAAGCATCGTTTCCCATCTTTAAGCCATACACTTTCTGCACATTTTGTTTCCACGTCCACGAATACAGCTAAATTGTCAACCTCAAACAAAATTACTAAAACCGGAAAGTACGTGCGCAGGGAAGGATAACAACAGGTGTGGAGAAACAAACTGAGTGAACTCAACATAAAAGCATTAAGATGGAAGGGTTCAAAACAAAACAAGGACAATAAAGATTGCAACACAAACAGTTTTGTAGCGTGTTACGTCAAATGTTTAAAAGCCCTTTTATTTCTACTTTGTTTCCTCTGGATTGTTTTTTGCCTTCTTGACTTGCACGTCTTTTTGTTCTACAAAACTAAAAAAAAATAGTTTAAGGTCAATAACATTCACTCTTTTGATCAGTTAAATGCCCTTTTGAAGAAGGAACTCAATTTTGAAAATTCGATGTGTTTGACAGAGTGGTATATTTATTTGCTTTATGCCACAGCAGATACAGTCTGCTACAGTTATCTGTGTTGATGCCAGGAGAAAAAGAGCAAATAATGACTTGCTTTGAAGCACTGATGAAGTGAGAAATTTAGGGGAAGAGGAAGTTGATAGCGATGGAGGTTAGGCTGAAGGAGTAGGTGGACAGATATAACCCCAGGATATTTCTTTCTTTTCTTTTTATCCTCTCTCTCTCTCTCTCTCTCTCTCTCTCTCTCTCTCTCTCTCTCTCTCTCTCTCTCTCTCTCTCGTCGTTTTGTTTCTCTGCTTCTTGTAATTGCTGCTTAGCGCTAAGAGTTTGCAAGAGTGCAGGATAGTGGGATTAAATAGCCTACGGCAAGCCAATACAGCACCACAAGACGCCCTTTGCTTCGCGTGTCATGTTTTGTTTTTTCTTTGGGGGATTTTTGTTCTTTGTTTTTTTTTTTAGCTTTTAAGTTCAGGTGTTGGAATCGTAGCTTTGCCTGACTGCCCTTCAGAGTCCCTCAAGTCTGATGA
Source organism: Austrofundulus limnaeus (assembly GCF_001266775.1). Taxonomy (NCBI): domain Eukaryota; kingdom Metazoa; phylum Chordata; class Actinopteri; order Cyprinodontiformes; family Rivulidae; genus Austrofundulus; species Austrofundulus limnaeus. The sequence continues at coordinate 173,603 of NW_013952644.1, read as the reverse complement.
CTACACCAGCAAAACTTTATCTGAGAATTTTACTATTGAAAATTTGTAAAGTTACACCAACTTCAACCATTTCAAATTAATAACAGGTTGCTTGTCAGGAGAGTATCGAATTTGATCTTTTTTTTTAATCGTAGAACCAGTTTGGCTATCGAGACGGTGGTCCAAGCCCTCCAGAAGGACCTCTGGCAGGTGCCCAGGGTGGTTCCAATCAGGAGACCACAAGCAGCCAGGGCCCGGCCCTGGAAGATCAGCGTTGTAACGGAAGCCTACATAAAAAGAGCCAGAGCCAAGCTGTGGGGGAAGACAGCGGGACCCAGAGGTACAGCGCTGACCCCACCATCTTTCTCGGAGAGAGAACATCCCGAGGGGACACGGATGAGGATGGCTACATGATGGCAATGAAAGACAAGAACTCCTCAGGTACGATAAGCAGAACAACATAAGTTGTCTAAAAGCACGATAGTGTGACAGACCCTATAATACTTCTGTTTCTTAGTTACTGTATATTGAAAGCAGTAATCAGACACAGTGAAAGCATGTTTTCAGAACTCTTGTAGATATTCAGAATCCAAGCAGGATTCTCTCAGATACTGTGGCCTCAGCTACTCAACGCTTCATGATACTCCAGTTTTGTTTGCAATTTCCAGCCTCTACAAAATAAATTTTACACGAAAAAAAATCCTCAGCTAGAGCTGAAAAGAACTCCAGATAGAAAATTAGCATTCATTGTTCAGTAATCTGCTAGAACGATCCAGACAGACAAGAAGCAGGGGCAGAAACCAAACATAATGTAAAACAAGTTTCATCTCTTATGTTCTGTCATGGCTTTACTCATTCAGCCAGTAAATCCAACCTCTTGTAGCATTGTCTGGCTCTCGTTTTGCCTTTTCATTTCATTTTGCTCCATTGATTAATATTCTTACAGAGTTTTCAGCGATAGTAGTTTATGCCAGTTAAATACTACTGAGTCGTTTTTTGCCTTTGATCATAATTCACTCCATCAGCCCTGCTCCTGTGCTTCGGTCTTTGATTTCTTTTTTTTTTTTCTTAGCAGCTTCAGATATAACAAAGCCTGAAGCAAAATGCATTCTGATGCGGTGTCAAGGAGCTGAAGAGTGGGCAAAATCAATAGGTTTCATACCTCTCTATTATAACGCTTGGAAGCAAGTGAGGAGGGGTCGTTTGTTGGCATTTTGACCCCGAGCAGATGGAGTATACAGTGCCAAAAAACTGCTGGCACCTTGCCCATCCGATTCTCAGCGGCTGTTGTTATCACTGTTATCATCTCTTTATTAGCTATCCTTTTACCTTTTTTTTCAAATTTCATTTGGTTCATTTCCTCTTGCCATAATTTAATTTCTACTGTTTCAAATGCCTTTTGTTTTTCTTCCCCCTCTTTCTTTCTCTGATTTGTGCCTCAGAGTTTCTGAATCCAATTGAGGAGAACCCATTTGTCTCACGGCGCAAAAATGGCGAGCTCCACGCCTTGGACAACCCAGGGTACCACAGCACGCCCAACAGTCAGCCCAAAGGAGAGGACGAGTACATTAATGAGCCTCTCTACCTCAACACCTTCCACAGCCCCGCCGATCTGGGTCTGGAAGCTCTGAGGAGAAACGGTCTGCCCTTACCCACCCAGCCTCCTTCCTCCATCTCAGCCTCAAACTCAGGCTCCCACCTGCCCCTTACAATCCAGACCAGTCTGGCCCACTACCCCCTCCCATCAACCCAGGCATCTCCATCAGGGATACCCTGCCTCCACGGTCCAGCGACTCATATTCTCCATGGCCACAGCACCGTCAAACCTGCAGGACAGCCTGGCAATCCAGGTGGCGGCTCCATTGCTCCGAGCCAAACAGGAACTTCTGCTCAAGCCCAGGTGAGCCAATCGGGCTCCCTGTCTACTTCAGCAACCCTCAAGCACAGTAGCTTGCCAGCTTACCAGAGCCACACCACCACACACCCTGCAAGTATGCTGAAACATGGCGGGTATACATCAGGAAAAGCCAGCGGGAAGAAACTAAAGGTAACCTTTGACAATCCTGAATACTGGCAGCACAGCTTGCCTCCTAAATCATCAATCCAGGTGGCTCCCAATGGAGCCCAGGGGGGCTCCACCAATGCCAAGCTCTTCTACAAGCAGAACGGACACATACGACCGGCGGTAGCTGAAAATTCAGAGTACATGTCTGAGTTCTCCCTCAAGACCGGCACTGTTTTGCCACCTCCACCCTACAGGCAGCGAAACACTGTGGTCTAGATCCCTCTCAAGTCTTTCTCTCGCCTCCAGCGACCCCAACACCCTTTTCTGGTTCTACTGTCAGAGGGGGCAACCAAAGCCGTCCTCGACTCTTTCCAGATAACACGCCATCTGCTGTAGCAACATCCCAAAGGAGGTGGACAGGTAGAACCAACTCCAGACACCTTCGCTGTATCCAGTCCGGTCTATTTCTGTTCTGTAGATAGAGACCCTCCGACAGCTCACAGAGACATGGGGAGAAAAAGCTGCACCGAGGCAGGCACACAACTCTGAAACCTAAAGAACTCAACTTTGGGGTCCTGAACTCACTGCCAGCCACTTTGGTGTCAGATTTGTAGGTGAAACAAAAAGATGTATTATTTTCTCCTTTTTTTTAAACATCATAAAATCTGAGGATGAGCAATATTCTGCTGAAGGTTTCTGGAATAAACAGAGCAAATGCAGTCTGATAGATGTCAACTTGTCTGGGTTTGCAAATGACCTTAAAGTGAGGTCAGAAAGCAATGAAGTGAGCAGCATAAAGACTGAACAGCAATCAGTCATAATCAGTGTTTTATCTTATAGGGTTATACTGTGTGTTCTTGACTTTTCCATCAGATATGTGAAACCCATCTAATCCTTTTTACTGTTACTGTAATACTGTGATGGCAGAACTACACTGATCTTTATCATTTCATAGTTCAAGAACTGAATTTTTACCATTTCCTGAAAACACAAAGGAGAACCGCTCTTTTTCTGTTGTTTTTGCTCAMCTACTGTATCCTTCTTGGAGAAGATGATTATTTTTTTTCCAGAGTAAATAGTACAAGGGGAAAATGCACTGTTATTAGTTTTCTAACCACCGATTGCAGTTAAGAAAARTTAGACTTATACACTGGTTATACCATTCAGATCACAAAGCTAACTTTGATGAGTAGACGTAGTTATGGAAATTGCTGTATACAGCGTGTCAAGATCATCTGAGAAACAGCACAGCTCAATATGGTGATCACAACGAGAGAAAGCTAGAGAGGAAAAACATCTATAGAGAGCCAAGGGAAGGATCATACAAGCAGACTAATGAAGACCTCAAGGAATGAAGAAGGCAGCACCAGCACAGCACAGTAAAACACTATTTTTGTGTGTATTTCTGACTTTATGTCAGTGTGATTAGGTTGAATGTGGGGGTGTATGGTCACATATTAGTTAGCCAGCTTTGGTCCCTTTAGAAGAAAAAAAAAGTTGCAGAAATCAGTGGCAGTTTATTTGACAGCTAAAGATGATTCGTATCACTGTTACACAACAGTAGCTCAAACAAGGCTGCTACTATATGGTTACTGTCAAACGGAAGACAAATAAATCAAAAGCTCATTGATCAGGCCCTGTGGTGCTGAATTGAGTCCACAGCTAAGAAACAAAGAATCTGTGGATGCACACAAAMTCATATGCTTGACATTATGCTATTCTGAACTTTTGACGAGATTCAACTATCGTGAATAGATTTGCTCAGTCATAATTCCACCTTATCCACCAATGTAGTGCAATGTTTTTCTTCACTTCATTAGAGCTATTTTTAAATGAGTAACACAAGCCTTACAACTCAAAACTTCAATGAAAACTGTTTGTTTGTTTGTTTGTTTGTTTGTTTGTTTGTTTGTTTGTTTGTTTGTTTGTTTGTTTTTGGCCATGTCTACCCAACATAGCAAAATTTGTCAGGCAGCATAATGCACTTGACCCAGATACCATGTGGTTTGCCTGAGGTGGTCCATTCATGGGCCAGCACTACATAAACCAAATTGCAATTGGGCCATTTGTGGCATGTCACTTTAAAGCAGTGCTCTCTTTGCCAGACCTGGCCACATCTGGTTGGCAAACCACTTGCCATGCCAGCAGTCAGCCAGCAGTGCCAGTCTGACACTAGGTTTGGCCCACAACTGGCTGCTGTGTGGGAACAGATCTGAGTAGTAAGTAAATTCTTAAATTTGACAAAAAATGTATCAAATTTGTTGTCTTTTCTCATTTTTCTTGCTTATTACCAACACTGTTGCAAGTGTCAACCTGTTTGCTCCATCTGTCATACATAGAAAAAGACAATATTAGAAAGAGTTTCCTAAATCATTTGATCTAAAAAAAAAAGTCCAGGTCATTTGTTTTAGCCAAAATTGAGAAAACTGTATTGATACATGCTATGCTTTGCACCATTCAAGAGCTGGCCACAGAAACTGTTGGTTTCACAATGTTTTCACCAACCTCAAACCAAATGTTTTTTTTTAGTTAATTCATGCTCACATAGCAACGTTTGTCTGGCCCAGTTCTGGCCCACACAATGCATTACCACTCGGCCCAGAGACCGCGAAGAATGATGACTCTTTGCTGTCCCAGAGATTTGCTGGGCCATCACCTCATAAACCAAACAACAACTGGACCAGTTATGTCATTGACAGATTTGGACCACATAAATCAAACTACAACCAGACAAGTTGTGACATGCCATCTTAAAAACAAGGCCATTATTGCCAGACCTGGCCCACATCCGATTGACAAACAACTTGCCATGCCATCAGTCAGCCATCAGTGAGTGCCAGCTTGACACCAGATCTGACCCACACCTGTCTGCTTTGTGAGTGACCTTTTTTTTAGCCTGATGTTGCAAACCAAGAACCAATGAATGTTTTACTCTGTGAATTCTTGATCTGGCTAATTTGGTTTCATGTACTGATTACATAGCCTGGCCCTTGCCTTCCTACGCAGTTCAACTCAATTCTAGTTTCCCTTCACTGCTTCGTCTGGGACTTCTCCCATAGAGAAGGATTTCTTAGGGAGCATTTCGTCCGGGCCAATAAGATAATAGAATGTTGATTTTCTGTGCAGTGTCTGCTTGTAGTTTATCTTATCTGGACCTATCAACAAACAGAAGGTGGAGTTTTGAATGATGTCGATTTTCCGCACAGTGTCTGCTAGTTATTTTAGCATAAAGCAGTGGAGGAAGTGAATGAAGCCAGTCCGTGTTGACAAGGCTTCCAAATTAAATTAAATTTGTCTGACAAAGCAGCAGCTCTCATTTACAGTCGTCTCATTCGGCTYGGTACTTTTCTTCTCTCAGTAGGTTTGTTAACAGCGCACGCGATTTCCGGTTAGCTTCTTAGCTTAGCCTCCTTCACAGTGGAGCTGGCACACATATGTTGCGGTCAACAGATCCAATCATTTTAAACTTCAGCAGAGGCCACGCCTCCAGCAAGAATCACTTCTCTATAGCTGAGAGTCCAGACCCTCGTACAAAGCAAAGTGAAGGACATGGGTCTGTTTTTTACCAGGCTACTGATTACTCTAAGCAGGTCTAGAACTTTAAACTTGACCTGGTAACACTTGCTGTGAACATTTATATGAACCTCATATTTTTGCTTCAAATTGATTTATCTGCAGGTGGAACCTGACAAGAAGACTTGTCAGGTAACCATTAATGGCATCTTCAAGCTGTAGTCTGGTTAAAAGCTTGGTCTCCTGCTCTCCTTTGATGCTAACAATATACAGTATTTGTCCACTTCTGATAGTACCCTTCCATGGTTAGCCTGTTGATCATTGGTTGACAAACTGCAAATGACATTTGTGACAAGTGTTTCCAAAATGTCTYAAAACCTCATTTGGGAGGGTTCTGAATTTTCCTTGCATGAGTTAAAGGGCATTGCTTTGGTGTTGCAGGAATTTTGAAGGTTTGGAAAAATATGTATGATAAATTTATTCTCAAAAATATAGGTAAGTGGTTAGTGGTAGGTTAAAAATAGTGGTTGCTGGCATCTGGGACCCACCTATTGTCCATAATTTCACTGGAGCGGTATTTTCAGTGATACAAATTTTGGTCCAATTTTTATTCAGAGTTTGTGTTATTTGTGCCTCCAAATATTCCCCAGCAGTCAAAGCCCAGATGCTATATTCATTTAGTTGTTTTATTTGGAAAATGCACAAGAACTGAACCTAAGCATGTTTAAGTTTCACCATGATTGAGTCTATTGTTTTGACTGTTGAGTTGTCTGGGCCACCAGTTTCTTACAAGAAAGCCATGTTTGAAACGTATATTTGGCAAAATCAATCAAACGACCTCTTTACAGTTGCTAATGTACATGCACAAAAACAGGCACCATGCCCCAAATACATTATTTACAGTAGTTAAGGTTGGTGTTCAACTTTAGTGTTTTGGTCCTTTACACTTGCCTTTCTTTTGACTTTATACACAAGCATACTTATGAATTTGTTTTAAAGGTAATTTCCATTGTGATGGTGAAATATTCTCAACATGCAGTGTTGCTGGATGTCAGAATGACAACAGATCACAACTCAAACAAGTAGAGATGAACAGTTTAGATCAGGGGTGTCAAACTCATTTTCACCAATGGCCAAATGAGCATGATGGTGGCCCTCAGGGAATTAACTGTAATTAACTTCCATGTTTCATGTTTAACTTTGACTAAACATGAAAAGTCACATTTCTTGTCTCATTGCTACGATTGAGGACCACTAACAAACAATAGCTGAGCTCTACATGGTATTTCCTGCATAGAAAAAGCAATTTATCATGTCCTCTTATCAATACTGAGATTACTGCATGTATGACTGATTAAATGTGAAATAGATAATACACAAATAGTATTATAATTAAAAGTAAGAGTTTTACTCACTGTTGAGTTGTGGTGAGTAGTTGCTGTTTTTAACTTGAAACTCTCAGTTTCTGGCAGCTGAGTTCCCACTAACTGTGGCATTCCAGTTGGAAATTCCCACTTCCCAGTAGGAATGCGCGATATAAACGATATACGGTAGAAACGATATAAATTTGTCCTATGGTAGAGATCTGTAGTCTACCGGCCAACCGCGCAATTGTTTTTGATGACTTAACCGGCTGGAGCCAAAACAGAGGAAGTGGGAAGCAGCGTGGCTGAGAGCGCAAATGAAGACGGGGGAAAAAAAACTTATCTGGACCTGGTTCGGGTGTGTGAAAATGAACGCCGAACTGTTTACATATTTACGTGACGGCGCGTCTTCCGGATGCCGACCGACCACACTGCCTGCTGCGGGAGGAGTGCGCGCCGCGGCATGTGTGAAGGGCTCGACACACGGGAGGCGACGTCGCTCGCTCTCCATTCATTTCCACGCAGCGAGGCGACTGTCAGTGCAGGTGAAGTCAGTGCTCAGGTGGGACGCACAAAAATCAGTCTGGACCTCGTTTCTCCTGCGGTCATAGCGCGACGATGCACGGCCGAATGCGCGCACTCCAAAGCGCGACTATAATGATTGTCACCCTGCCGGAGCGTGCACAKATTAAACABGTGGAGTGCAGAAAAAATWATCTGCAAAGTGTGTAGAAAGGAATAAATACAAGCAATTTGTTTTACCACCTTAAAACGAAGCAGGTGATTCCAAACACCCAATGGATGCAGATATCTATTACATTAAAACTATTGTGTGTGTGGTGTGTGTGTGTGTGTGTTGTGTGTGTGTGCGATTTATTTATTTTCTATTATAAGTTTTATATCGTGATATATATCGTTACAGCCACTCATCATAATGTATATCGTGATATGAATTTTTTGCCATATCGCACATTCCTACTTCACAGTACAACCGGGCTACAGCAAGAGTAGCTCATGAAAATGTAGCAAAATTTAGATTTTACATGGCAAATTTCACTGGCTACCGGTTACTTTTAAAACCCTGTCCATCTCCATCTAGTGGTGAGATGTCATCATTTTGCAGGTAAAATAATCCAACCCATTCTCACTCCCAACTCGTCACATATTGACGTTTTGCAAGGTTCCCTCTACGTCCGATTTTGACGCGCGGGGTACCCCCCTCACGTCAGTTACTGACGAGATGGGGCGGAAGCTGTTGTCATATGTTCAGAAAGTGTATAAAATGCGCAAAAACGACCGTTCCAAAGCCTGAAATTACCTTAGTTCACTTTAGACATCCTGTCCCTGACCCTAGTAGGTAAAATTAACCATTTTTAGAAAATGTACGAAATTCAGGTGAACATGTTGTAAAGCGTAAAATGACCTAATATTSACCATGGACATCCTACCCCTGATCCCAGTACCTAAACTTAACCATTAAACCCGATCCCTCATGTTACCCTCAGACACCCGCCCCAAAGCCCCCTGGTGGCGCAACCCGGAAAAGCCGTGGGCGTCAAGGAGTGACGCGAGGGGGGTACCTTCTGCGTCCAAATAAGACGCAGAGGGAACCTTACCTTAAACGTCAATATGTGACGAGTTGGGAGTGAGAATGTGTAGAATAATCAACATGCATTTAAGGGAGATGCAGTTTATGGCTTTAAAGCAGCATATGCTTATTTTGAGACGATGTATTTTTGAAGCTCTTGCAGGCCACATTTGGCTCACAGGCCTTGAGTTTGACACGTGTGGTTAAGAAAAAGTGTATTTCAATAAACCGGAAGTAGGCATGACTTCATCTACTGTAGGACACAATACATCACAAAGTACAGMCTCTGACCATGTGCATTAGTAACTGTAATAAGGTTAATACATTAGTTAATACATTGGTTTTTAGAAGACAGTATTAAAATATACCCCTAATAATAAATTTGTTGAAGAGTCATTTTACAGGTTCTACTAAATTTTCCTAATAATTGTGCCAATTATAAGGTCCTGCCATTTTGTTTAAGAGTTTAACATGATACATTCTTTATTTACTCTATGCCGCTGCATTTTTTTTGTAGCAGAACTATTCAAGCAACTGTTTGACCAAGACTTTTCTTATTAGTCCATAAAGACATAGCCAAAACCACTCTTGTTTTTTACCAATAAAACATCCATTGCCCCTTTTTGCTCTTAAAGAATACTGGTTAACTTCACTACTGATGCCTCTGCAGGCAAACTGCCATCGTTGCTGCTAACAGAACTGGTTTTACAGCCATTCTTTACTTTGTTAAAGCCATACAGAACAAGACCACAACATTTGCCAAATTTTGGTCAAAGACAAAAAAAAACTTTTGTAAAGTAGAGTAATCTCAAAGCATTGCTGAGGAATTGCATTTTAATTCACTAATAATAATGAAGCGCTTTTTAGCCTTAAACAAGGCTGACATTTACCACTTTATTTCTGCAGAGCATAAAAATCGCTTTCTCATTGTTACATGAGCTTTTCATCTTTTTTACTTTGGGAGAGATGTTGTTTGGGTTATTAATAATCTGTATTTAAGCATTTGTCTATGCACATGTAAAGCTCTATGTTGTTGTTGTTTTTTCCTCTCCTTGGAGCACTTTCATCAAAGCACGGGTAAAAAGAGTACATTTCCATCCCTCATCAAAATATCCGACTTATTTATCTGGTCGTTTACCCCTTCCTAACGTAAAGGAAAGTGTAAATGCTTTAGTATGTCTGAGGAAGGTGAAGCATTCAAGAGTTCAAAACAAAAACCCATTTAAGGTGGTATTTGTCAATTTCAAGAATGTCCTCGTTTTCATGTTTTTTTCTCTCCCTAACTCTATTTATGAAACTGCTTTGATGATAACATGATTATTTGATGAAAGAGTATTTTGTAGTCTCTTTTAAAGCTATAATTCTGTGAAATAGAGACAGCATTTAATATCAGTGTTAAATATTTATAGTGCACTTCAGCTTGTTTATACTGAGCGATGGAAGCTCCTGATGAATGTAGGTTTTTGAGAAAGAGAGAAGACTCTGATGGAGTAAAAAGCAGAACACGTCTCCTGTTTTGGTTGCAGAACTAGCCTACATTACTGAATGCATCTGAATCAAGGCTAGATCAGATGAAGACCCTTGTAAGGTTTAAATTGTAGAAAATCCAATACTGTCACAAACTTCATGTCCAGTTTTTAGTGAGAAAGGATTCACCTGAAGGCATTACAATTTTTATCATTAAGTTTAATGATAAATTAAGTTAAATTTATAATTTAACTTTATCTTTTGTAGAAGGTAACTTGTGTTTCCATAATGTTTTTCCCCCTGTTTATTATTTGCTGCCATTTGGCTTCATTCTTAATTCTTATCTGGTCAACTGGTATTTCAGAAAATACAATTCTGTCACAATGGTGTTTAAGGCCTAGTCCACATGTACATGAAGGTAGTCTTTCTTCAAAAGTTTAAGGGTACACTTTTTTTAAGTATTATTATTTATTTATCTACCCATTTACAGACAATTTGCAAATAATCCTGCACAAAGTGGTGTACTGCTGGGGCTGGAGCAACCCCTCCTGATGGTTGAAGGTTACAGCAATTTGCATTAAACAAGAAGTTAAAAGTTTAATAAATAATAAAATTTCAAATGACCCTTTTTTTTGGTAGGTGTTTGTAGAAATTGTTTCTGTATTTGTCTATTTTCTAAGTCTGTTCCCAACCCTTTCGGTGAGGGTGCGTTTAGAGTCATACACTTGTAAATACACTAGTCAAATTGTACCATCCATATCTATACCCGCATCTTCCTTTCTAGGTCATGGAAGTCACTGGTGTGCACACTCTAAAAATGAAATGTTGGATTTACTTAACCATGCTATGTGACCTGGTTCCACTTAACTGAGTTGAGTAAATTCAAAGCAACATACTCATGTTCTTTGGTTAAAAAACTGGTATATTGCTTTGAATTTACTCAACTCACTTAAGTGGAACCAGGTCACATAACATGGTTAAGTAAATCCAACATTTCATTTTTTACAGTGCATATCCAGCAGTCACTGTATGGGTGGCGGGGTACACCCTGGACAGGTCGCAAGTCCATCACAGGGACACATAGAGACAAACGAGACAGACAACCATTCACTCTCTCACTCTCATCTAGGGACAATTTAGAGTTACTAATTAGCCTAACAGTCATGCTTTTGGTCTGTGAGAGGAAACCAGAGTACCCGGAGAAAACCCACACATGCACGGAGAGAACATGCAAACTCTGCCTAGAAAAGTCCCCGGGCCAGGATTCAATCCGGCAACATTCTTGCTGAGAGGCAACAGCTCAACCAACTGGGCCACTGTACCACCCAATTTATACCAATTTATACCCCAATTTTCAGCAGGTGTCTTTACCATTTTTGTACCAATTAGGTAAAAAAAATCCATTTCACTGAATGTCCAGTCCTCACTGCAACAACAATACAAAACAAAATACTCAACTAAATCATCTTATCTTCATTTCAAATAAACAATACAATAGATTTATTTAATCACCAACTTTCTGTAAGCTGCCATGGTGGTTATGTAGGGCATGCTGGTGGCTATGAAAGACACCTGTGGCAGACGGCTTCTTTTTGTACTTAACTTAAGTATTGGTACAATGTGGCAGATTWACTTGGAGTCATCACACTTCATCAGTAATGTACAACCAAGCAGCAGCAAGGAATTTATGTAGAAAYACTAACAATGTTGTTGTCACATTTATTTGTATTTGTGTTGCTTTAACCTAGAGCTTTTGAGCTGCATCATCTGGAGGGAGCTAAGAGTAGAGCCGCTGCTCCTCTGCATTGAAAGGAGTCAGTTGAGGTGGTTCAGGCACCTGATTAGGATGTCTCCTGGACGCCTCCATTTAGAGGTGTTCCGGGCACGTCTCACTGTTAGTAGGCCCAGGGGAAGACCCAGGACTTGCTGGTGGGATTATGTATCCTTTCAGGCCTGGGAACACCCTTGGGTCTGCCAGGCAGAGCTGGAACATGTCGCTGGACATGATGCTTCTGTGACCCTACTATGGATAAGTGGCAGAAGATGGATATGCTTTAGTCTAGGAAGCCCAACATGGATAGATCACCCAGTTTGACTTATGCAGCCACCATGATGAAAAGCACCACAGTCTCACTAGACATTTTGTGTATGCTCAAAACTATCACTGATGGACGTAATAGAAAACGCTGTGTTCTTATTGCGCACCACAATAACTCAAGACCCTGCATGGATCATCTTTATTCTGGTGGATAATTTACGTTGTTGTGGAGTTGTCTTTCAATGTGAAGAGGGTCTTGCTGTTAGTTAGGACTATGGTTCTCAAGTACARGTACCACTGAGCATATTTGTGACCCTGCTTGTGGTACCTAAAATAAATTTGGTATCATCTATTTAAATGTTAAACAGCAACCTGAAAAGCATCTTTAAGCTGATCTGCGAGAACTTCATTGGAAATGGGAGTGGAAGTTGGTTGAAGTTGTTAAACAATGGTGGAATTAGTTTTTTTTTATTTGCCATATCAACAACTGTATTCAGTTGTTGTAGGGCTACTACGGTACTATCTCATACGTAAGGCACAGACAAGCACCTGTCAGTCAAGTTTCCATCTTCTTTGTTAAGAGTTCAAATGGAAGGATCTTGAGGTTTGTTTGAATTTTGGGACACATTGAGGACTATGGGTTGATAGGGTAAAGAGACGAGTTTGGTTTTTAGGTTAGAGTTGGGCATTCATGTTTATGTCAGATACTTGATGTGTTTAAAACGCTTCACTATTATAATAATGGTACCTGGAGAACTTAGTATGTTCTGATGTGGTACTGGTTATGAAATGTTTGAGAATCACCACATTGGAACATTGCAATATTTTGCMAATTTTGACACAGGTTTCTCTTGCAATGAGTGACCTTCTGGKTAGCGTTCATAAATGAACAATGCTGTGAAAAGTTTAAACTTCGGCCCAGCAATGGTAGGGGTGTGTTTTTATTGTCATAAGGAAATAGTAAGCCATTCGTAGGCATACAACCGATTTAAAAAGCTTCCATGTGTTTGTTTGTTTTTTTTGTGTTTATTTTTTCTTCCTGTGCAGCTATAACTAAACATACCTATGTATGTGTGAACTAGGCCTAAAACAATGTTTTTGTACTACTTTAGGTTTTTTTTTTATGCTAAGCCCAGATCTAAAGGCATGTAGCCAGAAGTGAATTCATATTTTTAAAATATCGTCTTCATAGTATACAAGCTGCAGGAGACTCAGTGGTATWCTAAATTCATTTGCATGGTACCCAAAGTGTGTTTACTGCCCTCCATTTTTGTATCCTTTCAGTATTAATAATATACTTTAATATTTTATTCAACATAGAACGGATCAAACTGTTAAAGTCTAGTTGCACAAACTGGGATTTATTATTAATAAAGTCTTTCATGAGATTTGAGCGTGAGTGTGTGTATAATACTCCTATACAGCCTTTTTAATATGAAGTTTTCTCCATATCATTGAATATGTCTGTTTTACCACTATTGTGTTCTCTGCTGTATATTATTATTTAACCTGTTTGAAAATCTGACTACAAATTTCTAATTGCACAAATGAAAGTTGTTCTTTTTGTTTTGTTTTTTTCTCCCACAATTAACGATAAGATCGATGTAACTGTACAGATTATTTAGGGGTTTCTTCCCTAACTTATCTAACACACTTCATCAACAAATGTGAATAGTATTTTTCTAAAGCACTGAAACATCGGGACGTGGAGAATTGTAAATAAGATGGCAAATGCTTTGAATTTCTATTGGTCTTCTCTCCTACTGCTGTTTTCTCCTTATCACAACTTGTACAAAGAAAAAAAAAGACATATTTGCTTTATGTGAGTGTACCCCTTGATTTACCGAGGATTTGTTTTATAAAAAGTGCTTGTTGACCCTTTATCATGTGAAAATCTGTTCAGTGGCCCTAATTCTAACCTTTGTGGTTTTCCTCATGTAACGTTTCAGTTTGAAAGGATGGCGGCAGGTTGATATTTTTATTTTATTTTATTTTTTTTGTCCTAACACTGGCAAATTTTAATCCATATTTTATCACATAAAATTGAATCCTGTGCTGCCAAATAATCTAAACAGGGGCCCACCTATGTTTCCTGGTACCTATGTTCTGCCGAGGTTAATAATGAGTCCTGAAAGATGCTTGGCTCTCCCTTCAAATACCTTTTAAAACAAATTTTAAAAAAATTACAGAATTAAAGTGCAGGTATTGTACCAGTGCAAACAGGCATCGAGAAAAATGGCAATTGTATACCGAGGGGAACGTAGGTACAGGGAAATATAGGGATGACCCCGCTTAATCAGTGTTAATATCTCTGCTTAATTTCTACTGAAAACAAGGCAGAGCACAGCTTTCACTAATCAGTTTAACTTTATTTAAGTCCGTGTTTCTTTTGCATGCCTTTAGAGGGAACATATAAGGGAGAGAAGGCGCCATCAGATCTCTCTGAGTCCTTTGAAACCACACCCAAAGCTTTATATCAGATAATTACCTTTCCTCATGTTTGTTACATGAATCTGTCAAAAGTATATTTTTAATTTAATATGAATAAAGATTGATTCCTTATTCCTTGTAGTGCTTTGGTGTTTTTGTTCTGTGTAGGTTTCTATCAGATAAAACTAACAATGGTTGGGTTTACTGCAGCATGTCCAAAATGTTCGTCTTTTTTTCCTCTCTTTTTGAATTCATTGAAACCTAATAATACAAAGCGAGTCAACCATCGTTGCAAACAGAGGTTTTATGTTGAGGATTGTCTTCGTGCCATGTTTAGTCTTCATAAAAATTAAACGCAAAAGTCTAAACAACCCTATAATTCTAAGTATTTAACAGCAATGCCTTCAGAGTAATCATTTTCTTTATAACCATCAGTTTTTCATCTTGAGGAGAATTTTCACCCGTTCTTTTTTTTTAAATATGGTTTCAGTTCATGAACGTTGTGGACATTTAATTCATTCATTTATGAAGACTTTACCGAAGGTACTTTCCAGTAAATGTAGCTTAAATATATAGATTTTTTTTGCATTTAACTAAATATTTCATAATTATAAGGCACTGAGATGCTCATTGAAACCTATTTAGACAGACGCTTCATTTTTGTCTTTTTATGCATTCTTTTTGTTTTCTGGCACATCCTTTTTTTAATGAGTCATTTTTTTGTGTTTCCCATTTGTTTTTTATGCGCCCTATTTGTGTTGTATTTGTTTTATTTTGTCCTGTCCTTTGTTTTTTAAGCATCAGTTGTGTGCATGCTTCATTCTGTCTTAATTGTCTACTTCCGTCTTTGTCTCTTTGTCATTTTTGTATATAACTGATTTCTATTAATTGTATATGTTTGTATATGCATCCCTTTTGTCATTTTATTTGTCCTCTTTGTTTCCTTTTACTTCTTTTTCCTCTGTATTCTTTTTTTCTGATTCAATCTTTTTGTCACCTTGTCAGTTTCGTCTCTTTATGCTTTGTTTTGACTTTTTGTTTGGCCTTTTCTCTTTCTGCTTCCTTCTGTATTTTTCTGTCTTCCTTTTATGTTTTTTTATGTATAATCTTGCTTAATTTTGTCTTATGTCTCATCGTCTCCTTTTGCTTCATTTAGTAGTCTTTTTGGGCATGTTCATTTTTTTTCCTCTTTATCTACTCTTTGAATGTGTCCTTTTGCAAACTTTTTGTGCATTGTGTTCATTATGATTCATTTTGTCTCCCTGTGCTCCCTTCTGTTGTCCCGTGTCTTTCTAGTTTTGCTTCCAAGTCTCCTTTTGTGTCTTTTTACTCATTTTATGTAAGTTCAGCTTTTCTTCAATTCACTTTTAACTTCCTCAGCAAATGTCTGAAAATTAATTCAGCACTCAGCGTTTGCGCTGCATTTTAGCAGCAAATGCAAATTTTTCTAGTTCAGATTTATTTTGATTGAATAACTAATTCATCACAGAATTTTTTTAGAAGAATTTGTTTTTTGTGTTCGTTCATTGTTTTGTTCTGTTTTAATCTGCTGTAATGAACTTTGTTACACTCAGTTATATAAATSGTGCTTTATAAAGATTTAGTTTGATCCACTTCAGATAAAAAATGTTTTTAGTCTCCTTTAGAACTAATTTGTTTGAGTTTCTTTTCTGAAGATACTTGAAATACGCCTTAATCCAGATTACTGCTCTACCTGGAACCGTATTTTGCATTCAGTGTCATCCTCCCCTCAGCAGGGAGGCAAAAGTCCTGAAGACAGATCCCAGGTTTCTTTGCTTGACACACCACCCTGCTGCCTGTAAACAGAGCAGAAAATGAAGGCACTGATTGGATGCTCTAATGCACATACTAACAGCTCCAATAGTCAAATTAACAGATGGTGTCTTTAATTAAAACGAAGAGCCTCTCAATTTCCAGCGAGCTTCTTTTTTTTTTTTTTTTTTGACCTGACTCCTTCAGATCAACATTACAGAAGTTGGACTGGAGACAAGATTCTGCACCGCGCCACACTTTCATGCTCAAACGGACTTGCAGATGAAGACTAGCCGCATCAAAAGGGTCTGCGGCGTTCTCTTCCCAGCTTTTCCTCCACCAGCTCGCCTCAGACCGACGGAGATGTGGATATAACATTTTGCTCTCGTTTTCCCCCACCTCACCCCGTGCTGCGCCTAATCTGCTGTTTACCCAAGTGTTGGTTATGTAAACTGGCAACATGGTTTGCTATGCAGCGCTCCTCCAGAGCTGCTCCCATCCCTGGCTTTCATTTCCATCATAAATTATACAAAACTGTCCAATGGCTGAATATGAGCTTTCTGAAGTCGCTGCTATTAATACTAATAAGGCGATGGCTTGCTTAAAGTAAACACTGTTTATGAACTGAAATCCACCCCTCCAACATGCCCCCCTCCACTCGTCTTCTCAAAGTACTGAGACGCAATTAGTAAGCACATCCAGTTYCCACTACACTCATTTAGAGAGGGAGTTCTGCTGCAGAGACACACGGTTTAAACTTCTTTGTGCTGTGTTCCTTTAAATTTGCAGACAGTATAAAGGTGGGCAATGATGTTTTTGCCATTGTCTGTGTGTGCGCTTGCGTGTTCTGTTAGCAAAATATCTTAGGAGCCCCCAAGATGAATTTCAATGAAGCCCTCAAAGTAATCACTGAATGTGCATCTAAAACCAGCCAACTTCAGGAATCCAAGATGGCGGCCACAGCTGACTACCACTCAGTCAGTTTTACAGATGAGCTAAAATCAGTGGTGCTTGCTGAGACTCATTCTCTACACATACTCCAAACACTAAAGATGGATTTATAGTCATGAGAAGTAAGACGTATCKCTGACCTGGTGCAGTAATGAAAATTGTATATTTTTCCTCTTTCGTCTCGTGCATTACCCCCATGCAGAAATTCTGTCTTGCAAGGTATGCACCAAGTATTTGTGTGATTGGTCAGAACTTTGTGGGTGTGAATTAATCAATTTCTCTTCAGCTGCCTTGCAAAGAGGAGCAGGTGACCGAGGCTGATAAAAAATATTGTCGTCTTACAACTGTTCCTGCAAAACAGGCATCACAGTTTTGTGGTTAGCACCGGTACCTCACAGCTAGAAGGTCCTGGGTTTGATCTGGTCTCTCTGTATGGAGTTTGGATGTTCTCTTTGTGTTTGTGTGGAATTTCTCAGGTTACTTTAGTCATCTCTCATAAAACACGACTTCTTTGCCGTCAGGCCCAAACATCCCCTAAAAAAGAGWTGTGTGATTTCAATGGGATTTGCCCGGTTAAATAAATCTTCTAAAGATGGTCAAATTGGCCTTTTGCACATTACAAAGCATGCATGCAACAAACGTTTTTGATTGGATGGCAAAATCCCACCACAGTTATCGTTCCTGCAAAAACCAGAAGTGAGGGGAATGTAATTTGAAAGAGCGAGGTGATGATGATGAGTTGTAATGTTGATGCGTGRTTTCAGAAAATTATGGGCAACCARTGGACTAAATCCCTGAAAAGTGTGCCGCGGATCTGGGAATATGCCATTGTGAAGCAACTGTCGAGGGGGGCCACCACGTTAAAGACTATCGCCGAAACAAGGACGATAAAGTCGGCGAGAGCTTTCACATTTATTGTGTTTACTGTTTAGCTATCTCTTTTTTGTGTATATTTAGAGACACACATTCATGGGTTAACTTTGCAAACACACACAAATATGTGTTKTGATGAAATTTAACTCAAATGGTATTTCTTCACATCTGTCCAGTAGCATGCTCTTTTGCTGCGGGAGGTTGTTCTCTCTTTCGTCTGTTTTACATATCCAAGATTTAGCATAGGAATGTAATCCACAGATCGGTAATTGCCATGCCAGAAACAAAAGGCCGATTACACAATTTACTGTTTTTCTTTGGAGTGAAGTCATGACGGTGAAGAACATTGAGCCACAGCTTTCTTCTTGTAGCARCTTTGTTCGACTTTCCTAGAGGAATTTAGTAAAAGGAGCAAGCTTCTTTTTTTTTATCTTTTACTCGGTCGTGTTGCCTCGAACAGTTATACACACTACAAAAGTCACTTTTCCCCATTGCTATTGTTGGAAGGAATGCAAACACTTGACTCGCACAGAGAATGATCCCCCTTACTACTGTGAATGCGTGAAAACCGCGTGTGCGCATGCGTTACAACCAAAATGTGCAAAAGCTCTATTGCTTGTGGAAGGAAGTAACAGGAAATGTGTTTCTCTGTGGATGTTCTTTGTCTGGGCAGCGTAGGGACATGTTTCCACATTGTCTGTCGATGGCGGGTCTCTTTGTGACAAATTTGCAAAATCTCACTTATTCTCAGTTAACAAGACAAGATCTCCTTGCTCAGTCAACTGCAAATAAACAGCCACTTTGCTGACGTGCTCTGTGTTGAGGCTGTCAGCACCTGACGCGTGCTGCAGAGGGAGGAGAGTGAGAGGCTTTTTAGTAGGAGTTGTCCATCTACAGTCAGGTTAGCAAGATCTGACATCTCAATGCAGTCTCATGACCCCCGCGTCAACATATTGACGCTTGGTCAGGTAGCCCTATACAGCCTATCCTGAACCTAAAACTAACCATAGAAGGGATCCCCGATTAGTTGTAACATTAGACTTTATTTAATAAACATTTATTTATTTATTTTTTTATTTACTGTTATTTTACCAGGCAAATCCCATTGAGATCTCAGATCTCTTTTTCAAGGGCGGCCTGGGCCTGAAGGCAACCTATTGTACATGTTTTTGTGTTGTGGGGGAAACCGGAGTACCCGGAGAAAACCCACGCAAGCACGAGGAGAACATGCAAACTCCGCACAGAAAGACCCCAGGTCCGAACCGGGGATCKAACCCAGGACCTTCTTGCTGTGAGGCGTCGGTGCTAACCACTGAGCCGTCGTGCCGCCAAACATATATTTTAACTATAAAATAAAGACTAAAAATACTGTAGGATGTTCAGTTTTTATCATTTTTAAATTAAAAGTTTAATAATATACTACACAGACGGAGCCATTTTATTTACACATGAAGCATTCTGGGTAAATGATGATGTGGATAGGTCCTCGGTGTGAGCGAGCTATATCCACCCTGAAGGTTAATCTTGGACAATATCTGATGATCGACTCTTTTAAATGAAACCAGAGAGCGTTGACAGAGAGGAGAAGGTAGAAATGACTCAGCCTGTAACTGAAAATATGGATGGAGGACAACAGAGCTGCTTCATGGAAGAAGAACCTCAACTTAGCCTGTTAGTTTTAGCATTAGCCCCGACGCTATCACCATATATATGTATTAGCTCAGCGCTACACATTCTCCTCTCGTCACTGAGGTCCTCCATCCACATGACAGAGAGGGGAACACAAAAATGACTCAGTCTGCAACTGAAAATATGGATGGAGGACCTCAGTTTAGCTTGTTTGTCGCGCTAGCACCGAGCTAATATATATAAGGCAATATAGCGTGAGGGCTAGCACAAAGGCTAACAGGCTAAGCTGARGTTCTTCTTCCATGAAGCAGCTCTGTTGTCCTCCATCCATATTTTCAGTTACAGGCTGAGTCATTTCTACCTTCTCCTCTCTGTCAACGCTCTCTGGTCATTTAAAAGAGTCGATCATCAGATATTGTCCAAGATTAACCTTCAGGGTGGATATAGCTCGCTCACACCGAGGACCTATCCACGTCAGCATTTACCCAGAATGCTTTGTGTGTAAATAAAATGGCTCTGTCCATGTTAAAATATGTTTTTAAAAATCTACAAAACTAAACAGCCTACAGTATTTTTACAGTCTTTATTTTACAGTTAAAATAAATGTTTAGCAAATAAAGTTTAATGATACAACTAATCGTAGATCTCTTTAACCCTGATTTCTCATATTAACCAATTTTTTAAATGTAGAGAATTTGCAAGAAGTAACCATCCCAGACCTTAGATTTAACCTATATTAGCTATTTACACCCTTTCCCTGACCCCAGTACCTCAAATTAACCATTAATCCTGATCCCTTATATTAACCTCAGACCCCCGACCCAAAAACCCCAAAGTGACGTAACCCGGAAAAGCCGCGAGCGGCAAGGACAGACGCGCGGGGGGTACCCGACACGTCAAAACTGGACGCAGACGGTCCCTGCCCAAATGTCAATATGTTAACAAGTCCAACATGAGAATGTGTTAGACATCTCACATCTTCTTGACGTGGTCATCCTTATGTTTCCTGGTGTACATGTTCCTCGGTACCTACCCACATAGCAACATTTGTCAGGTCAAGTTTTGGCCCACACAATCCTCAACACTCGGTCAAAGAATGTCAGGCCTTTGGTAGTCTAGAGGTGGTCCATGCATGGGCCAGACCACATATTGGGCCAGTTGTGGTATGTTATCTTTAAAACGGTGCCGTCATTGCCAGACCTGGCCCACATGCTTTGCCAGCAGTGCCAGCTTGACTGTGCTTTTTTAAAATTTTTGTTTTGAAGATGGAGCCAAACATCTTTCATGGAGTTCATTATTAACCCTGTACCGGGGATCATAGGTAAAGATGCCTTGTTAAAGTACAGAGGCCAGATCACAGGTCTCATTAGATCTTGTGTGACCACTTTGAGCTCCCCCCCCCCCCAAAACTTGACCAGAACTGCTAAAATTCTGTCATTTCTGGTCATGAAATGGTTTCAGTTTAAAACACTGGCATGAAAAACTGTAATGCTTCAAGAAATACAAGGTCCAAACTATATCTACGTACGTTGTATTAAGAGGTTTAACCATAAACTCTAATTATCCTTTTGTAATGTCTTTTATTGGAGCTGCCTTGCGTTAGATTTGTCAAACAGTTTGAGACTCTCTTCACACCTTACACTGAACACAGCCTAATAGACAGATTATCTCCAACATTAGGCACACTTCCCAACAAGCACATTATCACACACAGCAGACGGCATTAAAAAGGGGAGGAAGTTGCTTTTAATTTGGCAACTGCTGTTCGGCCGTTTTTATTACAAGTCCCCATTTAAAGTCAGTCTTGTGGCGAAGCCTGCCATTGTCGTCGGGAGACGGGGTTAARCTCCATCCCGGAGGCCTTTGGCAATTATACCCGCAGCTGCCCCGTACACCTGTGACAAAGCCGGGCGATGACAGCTCATCGCCCGGCAGAGCACTGCTGTTTAATTGCAGTGTGTCACGGTGACAGGATGTTTTACCTGCACGTCTGTACCCTGAGAAGAATCAATTTAAAACGACCCTGGAMACGTGGCGATTCTATTAAATGCTGGCCCTGCATCAGGTTTTCAGCATTGAAGTATTGAAGTTCCACTTATGTTTTTTTTTTTTTTTGCATTGATTCACATGCACATTTTGATGATTCACTTTATAAATTATGTTTTTAAAGGGTGGTGATAATTTCATGACTAAAAAAAATATTGCTGTAGTTCAAACGATGCAAACAAAATAATGTTATAAGGATGTTTTTTTTCTTATTCAATTTTTTAAATTACAGCTAATTTAACTGTTTCCGTTCCATTTACAGTTATGTATCTATTGTCATTTTGTCTCTGAGTTTCCTGTTCAAGCTTGAAATTGATAAACATCTCACTTTTTTTCTTATTTCCCTTTTTTCCAGAGTTCTGTTTGCAATAGTCAGAATTACCTGCACCCTGCAGGTTCAAAGGATTTCTTTTTTTAAATTGAAGTTATAAAAGAAGTCTTGTGTTGTATTAGGGCAGGTAAATGAACARCATACAAAAGTCAGAAAATATCATTATTCATTTAATTGATCTTTATTTAACCGGGCACAACATTACGAACAAATTCTTCTTTACAATGCTGGCCTGGCAAGTGCCAAGGACAGTCGAAGAGAGGAATAAAACTGTTAAGGATAAAAATTGGTAGATGGTATTCAAAAAGCCTAAAAATGCAATATTTTACATTCTGTAGCTAAACAAGTTTGACCTGTGGATTTACAAGTTGGAAAATAAGACCAACGTTTTCTCAGAAAATACACAATAATAATCATAACTAGGCCTGTCGCGATAGTCAATAAATCAATTACTGTACACGATAAATTTTTTTGAGGTCGGTAAAAAAAATGAGGACGATAAGTTTCATTTTCCTGCTTGTTTGTTTACTTCGTGTCTCTCCCTCTCTGTGGTCCGCTACACAGGAGCTCAGCTGACTCCTCCCCTTCTGTTGTCGGGAGGAGTGAATTCTCGCTTTAGCATGAGAGCTCGTAGCAATAACAAACTAAAGAAACGTTTCAAAGCAGAATGCGGCTGCTGAAGTGTCGGAGCAATTGCAGAGCCTGAAATTCACTGCGGGGAGACACACAGAGAGAGAGAGAGGAGGAGGAGAAGGGGTGGGGGCTGAAACTCGTCAAGACTTTACCTGTAGCTCCCAAAAATAACAGGAAACTTAAACGCAC
>NW_013952644.1:149424-150548 GCF_001266775.1 Austrofundulus limnaeus | reverse complement strand
ATATTATCGCTTATCGCAATAATTTGTGAGACAATTAATAGCCCAGCAAAATTTGTTATCGTGACAGGCCTAATCATAACTAGAGTGAAAAGATATATTTTCTCCAAAAATGTTGTGAACATTTAAGGCTAAATAACTTCAACCAAAAGAGATTTGTTAAACTTTAAAATATTTAGAAGAAAAACTATAGGATAAAGTTAAAGATGTTCCAGCAGAGCAGTAGGTGAAAGCTATTTAGTAAAACAGTACATATAATCTAGAATTAACGCAGCAGTAGCCAAAAAYTWATATTTTGAGAACAGKTGCTAAAAGTAATTCCAGCAGAATRGTAGATAAAAGCTAGAATTACCAAAACAGCTAAAAGTTTTAAATGAAGCTGAGAGCAGAGTCTTAAATAGATTTGAAGTGTTCTCCTTTTTWCATCATCAATGTTGTAAAWAAAGTTAAATATTTTTTAAAAAGTATAGAAATGATAAAAGTGGCAGCTGCAGTGGTGTCCAGCTGCTGCAGCTCATCTGCTTCAAGGTTAGACATACGATGCGTTTAGAGATGGTATTCACAATCCATCCATCATCTTTACCTGCTTTTTAATTTCAAAGTCACTGGGATCACATGTCATATTCTGGTTATGACATGTGATCGCTATGAATATCATGTCCAGCTGTCACTGTGGGAGGGGGCGGGGTACACCCTGAACGGGTCACGAGTCCATTACACGCCCACATACACGCAAACAACAGTTCACTCTGTCATACAGATAATTCTCCCATAGCAGACAGCTGTGGGCCAGATCTGGTGTCAGTCTGGTACGGCAAGTGTTTTGTCAACACGACTTGGGCCAGGTCTGGCAATGATGGAAGTGCTTAAGATGGCATGCCACAACTGTACCGGTTGAGCTTAGGTTTACGTGGTCTTGCTCATGCATGTGTAACCCACCCAATGTTACTTATTTTGCAAGTTGTAAAGATCAGAGCATAGGGTTATCTAAGTCTAGGTTCTGAGGAGAAGTATAGTTGTAATTAAGCCTTTTTGTGACTTATAGGATCTACCCCAATGATACTCAAGAAACAATCTAAGTTTAAATGAATAGAAATTATATTATTTTTTCATTATCAACTCAAATG
>NW_013952644.1:148090-149141 GCF_001266775.1 Austrofundulus limnaeus | reverse complement strand
CAAAATTGAATACTTTTTTATATTTGTACAGTGCAATTGATTATTAAAACATTTAAAATACAATAAACAAAACGGAGCTAACATCTTACACAGCACATTTTCCTTATGCTCCAGATGATAGACAAATGGTCTGTGCTAACAGTTTATGAAGGTCTTCCATACCAACAAAAAACGGCAAAAATACACTTTCACACTGTGAATAACTACCACAGTTATCTTTCAAATTATCTCGACTGGTTTTTTGCAACAACAAAACTTAGTAATCAATTTATTTACTTATTTCCACTATATGGTTTTTCCCAGTGACTACACATGTGCTAATTACACAAAATGGCTGCTACAACTCACCGAGACAACTTCACATTCATCTGATTCAGGTTCGAGTTCCAACGTAGTTCAATAACATTCACAAGATCTCAAGATGCATCTGGTTCATCTAAAAGCAGTTATAGGTTATTTTCTGGATCATTTTTGTTCTTATATCAACATATATATAACTTATTTCAACTTTACCTCCCGCTTTTCTGCTCGTTTCCCTGCTCCGGTTCAGAACAAGGACTACTTCTATGGCGGCAAAATAATGTCAGAACTGTCGCGAGATAACTGTCGCGAGAAAAAACGACATTTCGCGACAGTTCTGACATTATTTTGCCGCCATATTCTGTGCACGAAAGGAGACAGTGCGCGCGTGCGAGCAAATGTCCGCTCGCGGAGCTCAATCCCCTCTCGCGCGGATATGAAAACCCTCTCGCGCGGATATGAATTTGCTCGCGCGAAATGTCTTTGCGCACGCGAAATGTTTTTTTCTCGCGACAGTTCTGACATTATTTTGCCGACATATACGTCAAAGAAGTTGCCAGAAGGAAGGGCCTTCAATGTGGCGGTTTTAGTGCTGCCATCCAGTGGCGGAAACAAGAATTGCACTTTCACAACTTCTTTAAACTTCTTTAAAACTGTAGAATGGGCCTCATGCAAGAACCGTTCGTACGCACAGATTTGTTCTTAAATTGTGCGTACGAGTGATTTAGGAGAATTTGTGGCATTCACCAAT
>NW_013952644.1:141366-147310 GCF_001266775.1 Austrofundulus limnaeus | reverse complement strand
AACATGTTCTTGCATGAGGCCCATTAATTACAACAATAAAGGGGATTAAATTAAGAGGGTTACACATGGACCACCTCTGGCAAACCACATCTGGGCCACCAAAGGGCRGTCATTCWRTGAGGCATCTAGGCTGGCAAGTGAYTGTGTGGGCCAGAYAAATTTTGTTATTTGGGTTTAGAGTTCCCAATTAACTTAAGTTGCATGTTTTTGTTCTGTGGAAGAAACCAAAGCTGTCAGAGAAATTCCACCCAGGACACCAGTGGTYGGTTATTTGAACTATTGCTGAATTTCTGTCATTTCCCCAATTTCCTTTGACTTGTGACATACAGTTTATTGTTGTGTCTCATCAGATCAGCAGTTTGTGAAGCACTCAACAACAACCAGGCCATGTTCAAACATCCCCTTTTATATCTGTTCTAATGCTCTATTTAAACATAAACTTTTTCAGTTTTTACCACATCTACTGTACATGCCTAAAGATACTCAAGTGCTGCCACGAGACTGGTCAATAAGCTATTTCTGTTTCAAAAAAGGAAGAAAAAAAACAAGTGCACCTAATAAAGTGGCAGTGCGTTTATATTGTGCCTGAAAAAAAAAAAACTGAATGGATATTATTTACATTTATTTTCTTGAATAAGGCATACTTATTCTTTTATGTCATCAAAATAATGTTTTTTTTTCTTATTCTCAAAACAAATTTCTATTTTGCTACTTTTAAAGTCCGATCCATTTCCCCCTCATTCAAATAGTTGTATTTTTTATATTTTTTGTTCTTTAACAGGATTCGGTATACAGCAGGTCTGACATGATTCCATTTATTAGAAGCCATCACTCAGTTCTTGAGTTAATATTAGGCTTTACATTATTCTCCACGCAGTATTAACACTAATCTGACACTATTGCTCAAACATAATGCTCTTTTTAATTTCGTACGGTATATTTACATCCTAATAACTTAGGGAATCCTCCTGGTGTTGGGTAATGTGCAATTAGATTCATGCTTTGCCCGTTCTGATGTTTCCGTAATGTGGTTAAAGATATGAAACATAAATCACTGTTATCTCCTCCCATAGGGCGGCAGATGTGGTAAGATGTGGTTTTTGTTGGGAATGTACAAAGACATACGGCACGATAGCACGCTTTGTGTATGAAAATTAAGGCCCAGCGTTCTTTGAATGAATAACTATCACCCACCGCCGTTTGTGCTTAAGCKTTGAAGATCGTCTTACATAGACCAACGACAGAGTTGTAGCCGTTTCACTTAAACATTAAAACATAATGTTGTACGCAATCTCACTATATATAGTGACACTTTGCATGATCAGTTAATGCTTAGAGTGTGTGTTGGGGATGACTCTCAGCTACTACCACATCAAAGTGTAGCCTAAAACAGCATGTCTAAAACTGACTGAATTAAAAACTAAGTTTGATTAGCTGAGGTGGTCATTTCCCCTCAATAATTATGGCCATCCGTATGTTCCCTGGTACCTGTACCTTCTCTGTGGGCAYGGCTTTAAGCAGTTCTCATTGAATCAGCCTTGGCCAAATGTGTCTCCATTTTCAGTTTCTGCAAGGTTTTGGATCCACCTCAGCAGTGCAGGTGGGTGACATGAAGTATTGTGCAAAAATAATTTTGACTTCAGCAGACTGCTGCCCATAGATTGATTGATTGATTGATTGATTGACTGATTGACCAAAGCAGAACTTGTCAATTTCTCCTCCAGTTTGAGTTTGACAAAGCAGTCCAAAATGAGCAGGTATACCGGGAGGGTCTTCAACACTTATAAACAGTATTGAGACAAATTTTTAAAAAYTGTCTGACAAATGGACAATAAAAGTCTATGACGGGTGAAATTACCTGCTATGATCTGCCCACAATCATGTTCTCAGAGTGAGAGACACACTGCCATGGAGACTGATCTATACCTGAGCAGAACCRAACAGACACGATGCAGTTAGAGCGAGACTTGACAGTGGAGAAGAGGCTGCACTGTTGTGACATACAAGAGAACCAGCCACTCAGGCTTACTTACTAATTAGTTATCAAATACATCCAATGTGCACATTTTTGGACTGTGGGAGAAAGCCCAYGTGCAGAGAACAGGCAACAGTTGGGTTTTGACCTTGACTTTGCTAGTTCACTCTGACCTTCTCCGCCAGGGCACAGAGTAATCATTTTTATTATTTGTCATTAAAATTTTTGTAGCATCTTACCCTAACCTACACTTGAAAAGGACCAGACAGGCATAAAAAGAATAAAGTGAGACTTGACGGGCTTAAGCTGTGGGGTGGCTGTAGTGGAGTGGTTAGGGGAGTCGTCCCGTAACTGGAAGTTCGCCAGTTCAATCCCTCATTCCAGCTGTTTCAATCGTTGTGTCCTTGGGCAAGACACTTCACCCACCTTGCCTACTGATGGTGGTCAGAGGGTCCAGTGGCGCTGGTGCATKGCAGCCTTGCTTCAGTCAGTGTGCYSCAGGGCAGCTGTGAATGGGTGAATATCTGTAAGTGTAAAGCACTTTGGGGTCTGGAGGGACTTGATWAAGTGCTCTRTAACTTCAGTCMATTTACCATTTAAGCTCTCAGGTACCGATGCTCAATGAGCTTCATGAAAGATTTTTGGCTTGTTTTTTTAAACAAATGAAAAAAACATAGGAGCATACGTACTTCCCTACGACGGAGTATTAGGGCCACACCACAAGATTTTTTTTATTATTATTACAAGATTACAGTCGTAATCTTATGAGAATAAAGTCATAATATTACAAGAAAAGTCATAATCATGACGTGTCTATTTCGCGTTCATTTCCTTATTTTCCTCACACCTGCTGTGTACAGCCATGTGTCTGTGTTTATAAAGTAGTCCACAATGACTCGGGTCACTGTTAGATTAATATGCTTTCATCCAAATTAGCTATGTGATGACTAAATCTGTCAATGCATGCATTAATTACAACACGGCTTCAGTTTATAGTCGTTTGCACAATTTCCAAGTCCTGCTACTGATAATTTGATGCTAAWKKKSYWAAARRWTWRYTWATTTATAGCAATATTAAAGAACAGCTTGAAAAGTTGCTCAACATTCCTCATTTTAATGCAGTGATAACTATGCTTTTTTATTATGACTTTATTCTCGTAATTTTAAAAAAATAATCTCATTGGGCCTCATGCAAGAACCGTTCGTACGCACAGATTTGTTCTTAAGTTGTGCGTACGAGTGATTTAGGAGAATTTGTGGCATTCACCAATGTTTTCGTATTCTAAGATTTTTTTCAGAAACGAACAAAATTTACGAGTGGTCCAGACCTGTCGTATATTTTACGAGCAGTCAGTCTGCTGTTATCCAGACGGGTTTTCCTCCCTAATAACTTTATATTTCGTTAGTTTGAAGATAATTTGAGTTGAAAATAAATCACACTCCATAATTATGTTGACAATAGGCTATTCTGCTGGAATTAGAGTTATAATTTTAAATGTAATAATTTAGACTAACAATATAAATTGTCCGTCCGGCCGGCTTACCCGCTATCGGGTGCGGGGGGCAGCAGGAGAAAGACCCCGCTCTCTCCGCAGAGACACTTTCCAGCTCGTCCGGGGGGACTCTGAGACGTTCCCAGACCAGAGGGGATACACTCCCTCCAGTGAGTCCTGGGTTTTCTCCAAAGTGCCAGACTTATTTTGAGGCTTCTGAATAAATAAGCTTTGCGGCTTCTGAATAAATGAAAATTATTTAACACAGTTGTTTATACTTTTAGCAGCTCTTTTTATTCCACAGCTGACCTGCTAAAAATGACAGATTTTCTTTTCTGGATCTCTGACAGACGGACTTCAATCTCTGAACTCGTAAAGTTTTTCTTTTTAATTTTCACTGTCATTTTCATGAATGAACACTTCCTTGTCTCTGAGGCAGGAAACACAGCCTTATATGGTGTTTTTGGGGTGGTAATTATGCTAATCTCCTCTCGCGTGYACGAGCAGCTGGATACGAACAGGTGGAATTTACGCAGCTCATTTACACACTTTTCCTGAAGATAGAAGTTTGTTGAATCTGACGTGACATGTTCGTACGAACCCTTTGTACGAACAAAAGTAAGAGAAATTTAAGATAAGAAAACGAACATGTTCTTGCATGAGGCCCATTGTGTGGCCCTAATACTCCGTCGTACAATGCCTGAACTTTGATTCAGAATGTTTTTTTTTTATTTGTTTTTAAAGACTTTTGAAGGCCGAGCATCTCATTGTTTACCCCGGGAGAACATAGGTGTGTGYCCCAATGATTTGTTTCTGTTCAGTGGTTCATGAGATATTTTGCTAACACACACATATAAAACTAACTTTTAGGAACTTTCATTCTAATCCTTTGCTTTGAGTGAGTTATTGATGCTTAAAKAAGAAGCCTAATTAATCAAACTCATTCGTTTTCTGAACAGCTGTGCCAAAGATACAGTTAACAGTCATTTAGTGTAATCATATTACAAATATCCATCTAATCGCACCTTTTAGTGAATGAATTTGTTGCTGATTTAATCTTGGTGA
Organism: Austrofundulus limnaeus; assembly: GCF_001266775.1. Classification (NCBI taxonomy): domain Eukaryota; kingdom Metazoa; phylum Chordata; class Actinopteri; order Cyprinodontiformes; family Rivulidae; genus Austrofundulus; species Austrofundulus limnaeus. The sequence continues at coordinate 142,777 of NW_013952644.1, read as the reverse complement.
AGCCATTAAAGCCCACCGCTCTGTGATTCTGATGAATACTGATCACTGAATTAATCATAAGAAAAGAAAAATCCTTGTCCGTTTATTATTTTTCTTAATAAACTGTTTGCTCCAAACCGCAGGCTGTTGGGTCAGTGTTTTCCCACTGACTCCATGTAAAACTTGTGGAACAAGCTACTCGAGCTCTTTGCCTGAGGCTTCGCACACAAGTCTAGAGGAGGACATGGACCCAAAGAGCCCCATCTGCAACAAGCCCCCCACACCCAGTCCAGCCTATATAGCAGAGGATTTTTTTTTTTTTTTTTTTTTTTGCGTGGAAGAGGAAAGAAAACGAGCAAGGGAGACGACTTCCCATGAGGCAACTTTGCCACATAGCATAACAATCAGAGCGGAGAAGCCGGCTGAGGAAAAACAAGAGAGGTAAAGGTTGGACACAACAGCCTGAGGCGGACTGTTGAGGGCAGAGGGCTGCTCAGAATCACCGCGCCGACTGGAGCTGGTGCYGTGCTTCTGGAAATAAGTCCAAGCAAAACTGCAAAGTGGGTAAAACGCTTTTTACAAGCTACCAAGATAAATGTTTCCGTACAGAATTAAACACACATTAGGCAGCTGTGTGCTGATGATTACTGTCACGAGCCATTAGAAGATTCATGGAGCCGCCCTGATGTGACTTTACCAAACGCRGTTCGTTCTCCACACTTTCAAGTTGAAACTGCTGGCTAATTTATAAAATGTACTTTAAACTGTTTCAAATACAAAGGTTTTTTCACCTGCTGCTAAGAGATGATTATGGTTTTGCTCTTCCATTTGTTCAGAAGTCTCTCATGCAAAAGAGTTAGTGTTTATCAYGATGTTTCAGTCGGGTCAAATTATTAGCATCTAGCAAAAACAACATTTAAGGTGATTCCTGAAACTACTAAAATTGGGCAATGGAAGAAGGTTGTAGTCTGAAAARTAAAGTGTAATTTTAACACCTACAGAGTTGAATTTAWCTCTATTTCATATAATATTTGGCCCCACTCAAAATTAGTGTAAAATGTACTCTAKAGCCAGTGTCAACTTTTCAGAGTTAATTTTACTCATTTTAGTGTCAAAATCAACAATGAATCGAGTAAAATTATTTAACACTGTAGCTTGTTAACACTCTATAGAGTAATATTGTTATTTTTATGGAGTTAATTTTACACTAAACTTTCTTAGAAAGCACACTTTATTGCRGTGGTTCCCAAACTTTTTGTCTTCTGACCCACAAAATATCCATGGCAAAAACTTGTGACCCCAAATGTTACTGGTTTGAGTACATGAGCTTCGTTAATAACCCTAAAAACACAGGCTTTTTGACAATCTAAACGCCTTGTACACAAATATAAATACTTATTTTTACTTATTTTGTGTTTTTGTAATAATTATA
>NW_013952644.1:138526-140983 GCF_001266775.1 Austrofundulus limnaeus | reverse complement strand
ACATTTATCCATTTTAAATATACTAACCTCACTCCTTTGTAACAACTAAGGCAAAAATGTACAGTAACTAATTCAGAAAATCTTTTCAGGACCCCAACTTTGGGAAACACTGCTTTATTGTGTAATATTACCATTATAATTTGTTTACTTTTTGCACAGTTTGAGTCAGAGTACACAGAGTTCTGCACTCTATCCTAGAGTTAAAAACTCTTGAAGTGTTGTATTAACACTGGACATTGGTTGGTGAAACWGCACAACAGTGTGACACTTCACACACCAGGAAGTACCTCTCACTCATGGTGTCGACTTATGGTGAATAACACAAAACTTAAACTTGAAAAACTAACCAAACTGAACAAGAAAWCTAACCAGAAAAACACATTTTTACACTCATGAACATTTTARTAGTCTTAGACATGCAAACACATAATTTCTACAAGATTACCCAGCATTCCTTGCTGAGAAAATTCTGGTCCATGAGGAAGAGGGTGGGGCTTTTCAGAATACTTCTTTCAACACTGCATTGTGTTATATAATGACACTGTTAAGTGTTGATCAAGACTTAACAGTGGGCGGAGCTTATTTAACACTGTCCAGAGTTGAGACAACACTGATGAAATCTATTCTGTGAATTAATACCAACACTGGATGTCAGTTTACTCAGAAAGTGTTAAAAAAACACTTGGGGAGCTGAAATTAACTCTGAAAAGTTTAACACTGCAAATTTAACACTCCGTTTTTTTTACTGTGTGCGAGCTAACACTTTTCTCACGTTTTTCCTATTTTCCTGGAGTGAGTATAGGATTCTCTACACAAAGAYACAAACCTACACAGGTATTTGCAGAAAGACCTGGCTCGAGGACAAAGATGGAGAGCTCCAATTTCCACGACCCTCCATCCCTCCAATCTTGATCCCCGTTTCTCTAGTGCTCACAGAACTGCACATCTGTCTGCCTGTGTCAGCACAGGAGAGCAGGAAATTGCAAAAGAGGGAGAAAAAAKGAACAATTAAAGGTGTACATGTGCATCGATTCATGATGAGGCAGGATTATTACGCAACAGCCTCCATATGCAATGCTGTCTTTGTTATTCTTTTTTTCCTGTGCATTAAACCCTCTACCTTCCTACTTCATCACACGTCGCTGTGGGTAATAGCATCAGCTAAATTGCTAAAATAAGGATGTCTGAACATATCCAGATGGTCCACAGCATCACAGCAATTTGTCAAAAGAAATGATGCTGAGCCTTGTAAGAAATTAAGCAAAAACAAGCAAAAAGYCCCTCTTAAAAGTTGAGACTCGCTTTGTTTTGTCTTTTTTATTTTTAGCCTTAATCCTACGGGAAATTGAAGGCCAAGTGTTCCTTTTTGGAGCCAGTTTGGTAACGTCATACGTGATGTCATTATTAGATGACAGTATGTGTTGAAACTGATTCTCAGCTACTTTCACAGCAAATTTAAGCTCAATATCTTATGACTTACTGAGTTATACCATTTTTGTGTTTTTTTAAATTTACATTGGTTTTAGGAGCCGTCTTGATTTGGGATGACTCGAAAAGTTAATCAGTTCGAGATTAGTAACCAGTGATTATTTTCTGAAAGTTTAATTAAAATTAATGCAGTGTTTCACGAGATATTTTGCTAACAGACACAAGACTGCACAGGAAAAAAAAACATAATTGTTCTCTTTATCATTCAGTAGCACACAATAATGTAACCAGCAGCTTGGCTTTGACTGCGCTCAACATCAAACAGTATTTTTTTTTCTTTTTTGTTTAAGAAATGCAGAAGATGTCTCTCCAAAAGGACACAAAAGGGAGGAAAAAAGTCTTCTTTGGTGCCTCACCTTTTAACTCTGAGCGCTTTGATGTGGCCGGATGGAGAGTTGAGCAGGCATCTCCACCTGCCTTCACTTTCATCCAAGACTAAGCCTGTTAGCCYGTTAGCCTGTGGAGGGATTCCCACTAATGCGAAAAAGTCAAAGTTTCCAATAGATGCTTTTACGCCTTGAAAAAGTGTGCAATAATATCTGTGTGTGCGTTTGGATCTGTTGTTATTTTTAGCAAAATATCTCATCGAACCACAGGATGAATTGTAATGAAAGATGCAGGAACGCGCAAGAATAAACTTTAATGTCTGTGAAAAACATTAATGTCTAAAACTTGGTGTAAACAGGTCAGTAGCAGGTCTCGTTGGATAATTACTGCATGTAGCGTCTCTTTTCAACCATGTTGAAAGAGACATCCTGTGGTTGTCGAAAAGATGTTAATCCGTTTCAGAAGAGTCAGAGTATTGGAATCAAGCAAAGAAAACATCTAAGGTGATTGATGAAGCCGATGCGGTGCAGTGGTTCTTAACCTGGGTTCAATCGCCGGTCTTATGTTGCGTTCACACCGAATGCGATTTCAGCTTCAAAATCGCAGCCAACGCTGAAGTTGGTCACTTGTGCACTTTGAGGT
>NW_013952644.1:129792-131150 GCF_001266775.1 Austrofundulus limnaeus | reverse complement strand
AGAAGAACCCGTCCAGAAGACCTATACAATTTTTTTCCTTTTGATTCTTTACCTGGATTACTGAGATGCATTAGGACATCTGTGGTTGAATAAAATCTTGAATGATTGTGATTGGTGATCACTTAAAAGTTTGTTGAAATTAAATTGTATAAAGACAACAGTAAAACTCACAGCTGTGTTTAATATCAAAAGTAAGAACATTTCCACACGCACAATGTAAAGGGATTTGTATAAGCAGCTGTGTAGCCATAAGAAAGCCACTTGTTTTGAGGCTAATGGGGGGAAAAGGCATCAGTTTGCAAGGGAGAAGAAAGATTGGACTCTGGACCAATGGAAGAAGGTCATGTGGTCTTAGRAGTCCAGATTTACCCTGTTCCAGAGTGATGGGGGCATCAGGATAAGAAGAGAGGCAGGTGAAATGATGCACCTATCATGCTTAGTGTCTACTGTACAAGCCTGTGGGGGTATAGTGCTATGATGTGGGGTTGCTGTTGGTCTGGTCTAGATTCATAATGAGCAAAGAATGAGGTCAGCTGACTACCTGAAAATACTGACTGACCAGGTTTTTCCACCAATGGACTTTTTCTTCCATGATTGGTACGTGCATGTTCCAAGATGACAATGCCAGGATTTATCGGGCTCAAATTGTGAGAAAGTGGTTCAGGGAGTATGACACATCAGAGTCCAGACCTGACCCCCATTGAGAATTATGAGATGTGCTGGAGAAGACTTTGCATAGGGGTTCGAATCTCCCATCATCGTTACAAGATCTTGGCAAAAAAATGTTTTACTTAGAACAGAAATAAATGTTGTGACTTTGCAGAAGCTTGTGGAAACGATGCCACAGTGAGTCTGTGTGATGTAATCAGAGATGAAGGTGGTCCATCCAAATAGATGTGTGTGAACCTTTTCTTTGGCCAGGCAGTGTATCTTGAACCAATGGATACATTTTCATAACACTTTCAGGAAACAATCAATCTTTTAAAGCAAATTCAAGATGGCCACCACAACTTACTCTCCTTAGAAAACATAAAAAATGTTACAATGTTGCAGGATGAATCAAAGCCAGAGCTTGTGTATAGAAAGATTAATAAAAGTTGCCTAATTTGAATGTACATGTGTGTTTGTGTGTGTGTGTAAATGTGTGTTTGTCCTAGCATCCCCTGCAGTGACTGAGTGTCTCTAATTGAGTGTGCTGCCTGCTCAGACAGGAGGTCTCAGACAGTGTTGACATTCAGGCGGTGAAGGGCCACCACTGGGGATGACAGCTGATCATTCTTCCAGCCGGCAGCCTAATTACACAGAGATGGAGAGAGGCATAAACACACACACACACACACACACACACACACACACAC
>NW_013952644.1:125842-129782 GCF_001266775.1 Austrofundulus limnaeus | reverse complement strand
TGTCAAGCAGTGAAGCGCGTGTGCGTGAGTGTGCGTGTGTGAGAGAGCAGCACAGAGAGAGGGACACACACACACACACACACACACACACACACACACAGAGGGAAAGGAGGCTTTTTAAAACAACAAACAGGTTCCGGTTGCTTCCAATCAAGCCTTCTGTCCCGCTGTTTCATCCATTCATAATGGCTGCACCCCCCTTTCCTCTTCAGTGGTTAGAAAAAACAGCCTACACCCCACTGGCTTCCTGCTCTCAGACTGAGCTCCTGTGACCACGCTGCCTCCCCCTAACTCCTTCAACCTGGCATTTCTCACAGCGCTTTCCCCCAATTATACCAAAGTCCCATGCTCCTGTGTGCAATTTTTCTATGTTGCCCGAGAGCAGAGAGAGGCGCTGAGCTCGCCCCGTTGCTCTCCCTCCCTGGTACGTACAGAAACATGCGCGCACACCCCGTTTTGATGCATGGAGTCAATCAGACTTCATCGGGCAGCGCGCTGCGATGGCCTCGAGTTATTAGCGAGCTTACTCTCTGCTCGCCGAGATGATAAACTCTTTATGTGTCCATGGACTTTTGTGGAGCAATAACAGCGTCTCTGGCCTTCTCCGCCCTTCGTCATCAATTTTAGCAGACGTCTGAACTCTGTGCAGMGGAGACCTCCCCGAGACAACAACGATGAATCAGCAGTCGAGCAACAGAAACATTAGGCAATTATGTAACAGTTATTTCTTAATTAGCACCATCAATGAAACCSCTGTCTTAGCCCAGTGTTCTCAAATATAACATGTTGTTTGGAGGGGTTGGGAAGGTGGCTGTGTGTGGGGGGTATTTCTTCATTCAAATAGGTTTATTGACTGTACAACAATTTAACTACCCCTACTTCTTGGTGCATTAATGCCAAAGGGTAGGCGTGTCCCAACTCTTTTTGTGACATGTGCATGAGCCACAAYGTCTACACTGTTTCTGCTGTATTTTTGTGGCAGTGTTACAGTGTAGGTACAGTATATAAAGGTGTGGCATACCTACCATGGTGTTTGGGTCCAAGTAAAACATCTGTAGAAACTGYGCCTTGTGGCCTCAGTTCAGCTTTCTCAAGCATATTTTACCAGAGATGCACCGATGTGAATATTTCTGCAGATATCGACATCCGATATAATTATTGCTTTTATGGCCGATAACCGATATTTACCGATATTACACAAACACACAAATTATATTATACATATACGTACAAACACACTTTGGGCCCAATTTTTTTGACACCATAAAAAAAAAAACAACCAGACCTCTGACATGGCTCCCTACTTCAGTTTTAACTGGCTATGCAGCGTCAATATCACTATCATGATCAAACAGATGCTGCTCAACCAAATATCTCCCCTCCCATAACAGAAACACAAAGCTAAAAAGTGGGAAATCAATATTGGACGTTTATATCAGCCCAGTATTACATAACAGACCAATAGCGATGTTCTAAAAATTATATATGTTAAAGCAAAAGAAACCTGTAAATCAAAAAGTAGACATCCCTTTTGGCCCTACCGCTCAATTTTGCATGTCATTGCCAAGGGGTAGARGTGTCTCAATATTTTTGGGGAGGACAGCAAAAAGGTGATCACTTGGCCCTTCAATCTAAMTTATACTTTCAGAAGTAAAGCAAAGGTTTTAAGTTCCTACAAATGGATGTTCTGTGTTAATTTTTTATTGCCACATCATTCTGATTTATTAGTATTACTGATCTATGTGTGTAGAGATTGTGTTTGTTCTCTCCCTAATTGATTGTGTTGCGAAGCTAAGCATGTGGGCGGAGACTTAGATGAACTCACCTGTACAGCATTCCTCTGATGAGACTTTGGCACTWCTTAAGCTGCTGGTTGAGATCCATCCGATGCTGGAATATTCAGTCAACTCTGGTACTGCAGATGACAGCTGAGTATTACCTTCCAGTGGTTCTTTGTCAATAACTTTTTTTGGTGGGGTGGGGGGCAGACTTTAATTCTTCCTGCGGTCAGGTTAAAGTCCTGTGGAGTTTCGCTMAGAAGGGTTTTTCTGGTTCCTTCCTCGTTGAAGTTCTGAACTCCCTCTCTGGAACTAGTCCATGCGGAACCTCGTCATCGTCTCCGCCCTGCCTCTCTCCAACACTACTACCCGTGAGAACAACCAGATCCTTATTATACTTACCAACCTGGAAACCATCTTCAGTCCTCCCCTCCATGCCAGCCTCCTCTCCAAGACCTGTAAGACAAAGAGAACATTAAAGAACATCTTACTTCWCAACAGAACCTTTAATAAACTCAGCCCTTTCCCTTACAGCAAATCCTGGATTTTCGTCACTGTAAATGTCAATGTCAAATTTATTTGTATGGCACATTAACAACAAAAGCTGACCAAAGTGCTTCACRGTTCAGTCAAGACATCAAAAAACAAAGATGCAAATACAGAAACACAATATATGAAAAAGCTCTAACTGAACCTTCAAATCTTAAACATAAGCCAAAGAAAATAAATGGGTCTTCAGCAAAGATTTAAAAGCCTTAACAGTCTCTRCTGACAGAATATAAAGAGGTAAACTGTTCCACAGCTTTGGAGCAGCTATAGCAAAGGCCCGGTCACCTCTAGATTTCAGTTTGGCTCTAGGGACATCTAACAGGAACTGGTTGGTAGACCTGAGTGCTCTGACTGGAGTGTAGATGTTAAGAAGATCACATAAATATGATGGGGCCAGACCATTAAAAACTTTAAAAGCCAACAATAAAATCTTAAATAAACTCACCCTTTTTACTATCTGTGTCAGTCCTGTTACTCATTATCTGYCGAGTCTGAATTTGGGTACTCAACCAAAACTAAACCTGATAATGTGTGGACTGTGTGTTTTAAGATATATTTAGTTTTCAAAGTTGAATGTCGGCACTCAACCTGTAACAGCTTAGAAAATGTGTTGGAGATTACTTTCCTCCACTACCCCACCAAAGCCATCTTAGTATACTACTATATTTAATATCATAGAAAGCTGCTCCAGTTCACAGTTCGGAACATTTATTTTGCACACATGTGAAGTATGCAGCCTTTATACATAGCTGGGCCAGATGTGTCAAACCTTTTCTGGTCATCTCTCTGCAGAAGGCCCCGACTTCCATGTTTCATACAGTTTTCTTCAAACTAAGGTCACGCCCATGACAATTAGGTTAACAAGGAGTGTGCCCTAACCCACCATGTGACCTTAGCCTTGTACAGTGGAGTCCTCAACCGATGAAAAATGAAACCACTGTGTGTGTGTGTGTGTGTGTGTGTGTGTGTGTGTGTGTGTGTGTGTGTGTGTGTTTGCTACATTGTGGGAACCATTTTCCAGAAAAAGGCAGGCAGCCTTGTGTGGACCGAATGTGCATTTTGGGGACCAATGCCTGGTCCCCACAGGTATGGATGCTAATTTTGGGTGGGGGGTTGTTTTAGGACCAAGGTGTGAATAGAATTTAGGTTAGTTTTAGGGTCAGGTAGGTACCTGTGAGGTTAATTTTTAGGTAAATGGTCAGGGTTAAGTCTGTAAAATTACCAAAAAATGAATGGAAGTCAATCTAAAGTCCCCACGTGGCTATAAAAACAAACCTGTGTGTTGCTTGTTGCATTTCAGGATATGGGTTACTACATGCTTAATAAAAACCACAACCTTAGCACAGTGGTATTTGAAGTAGATGATTTCAGTAGTAAAGTAAAATGACTACACATTGATTATAAAACATTTCAACATAAGAGTATCAAACACTTTCAGTACAAAAGTATCAAAACCTTTCAGTACATATCAGTAAATCAGTAAAAATATGTCAACATGTTTGCCTGTGAGAAAAAAATTGTCTGTTGAGAATGGGTGGGCAATACTGCTCTGTGAACAAAATGACGCGATCATCGTGACGCAACTGTAACAGCAAGATATGTACTGCGTATAT
>NW_013952644.1:123548-125709 GCF_001266775.1 Austrofundulus limnaeus | reverse complement strand
TATATATATAAACTGACCTACATGACACACTCCTAGGGAGAAAACCCCACAGTTTGAGAAATTTATGATTTGCCCAGTGGTTCATGAGAAATGTTGCTGACTGACAGGTAATTACATGATTGCCCACCATTGATGGTAGCTTTAACTTAATCCATTCAGCAGATTAATTGAACATCTAGGCATGCCTTTGTGCTTGAACACAGTGACAGAAGTATGAATGAATGAAAAAGACATTCACCACCAAACACACACACACACAGGATTCTGCTTGAGATTCATAAGCTTTTAATGAGTGTCTGGTGGGTGGCAGTGGGCCTGACCTTGCTCTTTCCCCTCCCTTATTGTCATACATCACAAAGGATGACTGTAGCCTGACTGGGAGGTGACTGTCAACCCTTTTGTGAAAGCGCGCCTGATCATTCATGTAAACTTTGGGTGAATATGATATGACCGAACACAGAGAATGAGTAAATGCAAATATTTCAGTAATGGAGTGCGGGGGGGGGGTTATCAGGGACGTCAGCGAGATGAGCGTTCGGCCTCCGCATGTGTCTTTACATGTGTTTGTGCGTGCGCGCGTGAGCACTACCAACGTTCACCATGGTTGTCAAGTGCTCGAGCGGGCCAATCTCTCATCTGCCATCCACTCAGATAAACTGACACGCAGCCAAACTAAACAGACATAAAGACGGAGCGGAAAGCATCACTATGCAGCTCAGCAGTGCAGTTTGTCCTGACCTGTCTGGAGCCCTCTCCTCTTCGTTGATTCTAATGAGTTCCCCCGGGATGAGACTGCCAGCGTCCCAATGACATGCATTTAGTGGGGCTTGATGGGGGAGGGGCACTGAGTGGTGGCGTCAATACACACAAACAGTACACAACCCTCAGCACACAAAACTGTTGAAGCAGCAGAGAAAGGGGAAAGCAACACTCACCCCTTAGGATATTATCTCACTGGGCTGCAACTGTTCAAAACTAGTTGGCGACTCAATATTGTGAGAAAATATGCTAATTTTCCACTGCAATCTCACTATTTGCAACCAAGTGCCATGTTTTGTGTGACCAGTTTTTGAAAACCACAGTGCATGAGTTGAAATTAGACCCGCTTTTGGCTGATTGGTACCAACCTTGGTGACAAAGCGGTGAAGGGTTTTAGATGGGATCAAGACACCTGTGACAACTGCAATTGTTTTAAAGAAACAATTGTTGAACTAATTTTTAACAAGTTCTAAATTCAAGTGACATGACTAATCCTCCGTGATTAAAACCCTGTAAACRTCACAAGACATTCTGGAGACTCCCATGTAAATGCTGGTCACCAACTACATACTTGTCAAACTCTTTGGGCGTTTACTTCTATACTGATCTTCAAAAATTTGTAATGTTCATAAAAAATCCATAGTACTTTCATWAGGTACGACAGGGCTGAGGGGAGGGGGTAACGGTGTCTGTAGTGGAGCGGATCAGACTGGTTGGCAGCGGCTGCCACAGTAACACATTCTCACTCCCGACTCGTCACATATTGATGCTTTTCCAAGGTTCCCTCTGCGTCTTATTTTGAAGCGTCGGGTACACCCGTCGCATCAGTTATTGACACACCAGGCATTTCTGTGTTTCCTCGGCATCCAGGTTTGATGCGTTGGGACGTAAGATATAGGGGTCTTTGAGTTAGGGTCTGTGGTTAATATTAGGGATCAGGTTTCATGGTTAATTTTAGGTTGTGGGGTCAGTGATAGGATGTCTAGGACGAATATTAGGTAATTTTAGGCTTTGCAACATGTTAGTTCACGTGAATTTACTACACTTTATAAAAATGGTTAATTTTAGGCATCAGGGTTAATGGTTAATTTTAGGTACTAGGGTCAGGGACAGAATGTCTAGAGTAAATAAAGGTAATTTTAGGCTTTGGGACGGTTAGTTTTTGTGCATTTTCTACACTTTCTGAAATTATGACAATGGATTCCGCCCCATCTTGTCAAGAACTGACACAAGGGGGTACCCAATGCATCAAAATCGGACGCAGAGGGAACCTTGCAAAAGCGTCAATATGTGACGAGTTGGGAGTGAGAATTGGTTGTAACAGAGCAGGTACAGTTATGCAGGAGGAACTTAGCAATTCCTTACTGGCTGGCTCCCCCCTGAGATTTACTCTATACGTCTG
>NW_013952644.1:118501-122612 GCF_001266775.1 Austrofundulus limnaeus | reverse complement strand
GACTTCAACCTCTGAACTCGTAAAGTTCTTTTTAGTTTTCGCTGTCATTTTCATGAATGGACACTTTGTATCTGAGGCAGGAAACATTTTGGGGTGGTAATTATGCTAATCTCCTCTCGCGTGCACGAGCAGCTGGATACGAACAGGTGGAATTTACGCAGCTCATTTACACACTTTTCCTGAAGATAGCAAAGTTTGTTGAATCTGACGTGACATGTTCGTACGAACCCTTCGTATAAACAAAAGTAAGAGAAATTTAGGATAAGAATACAAACATGTTCTTGCATGAGGCCCATTGTGTCTTAGGATTCAAAAATGTAGTATTTCAGGTTAGAAACTCAATGGGCAGAGACAGTTTCACAAGAGTTTCTCCAAAACATTTCCCAAAATTTGCAAGGTTCTTTATTTTTTCATGTGAGTTGCAGAGCCTCTGTCCTGCAAAGCCCAAGAGACAGGCATTCAAACAGAAATGTATAAAATAAAAAACTACGATCACAAAAGTGCCTAAAAACATAAAAGAACACCTTTTTTTACTTTTCTTGAACAGTTCAAGTTGATGTGGTAAAATATGACTYATCTGTGTAAAACATTTTTTATAATGAATGGTAAATTTTCATGTGAGGAAGCTGAGACCCCGAGCTGGGTTCATAAAAAGCATGTGAAGGAGAAACAAATGTCTAATACCTAAAGYCTTAACTTGTCAGAGTGCTCCTAAAAACTCACTTTTTCTCTCAAGCGTTTAGCTAACCATTTCACCGTTACTACCAGCCTACCTCCATTGTGAATGCTTGACAATCTGTGTTATTTTTTTTATTATTGAACTTACGCCACATTTTCTATGAAATTCAGAGATCAGCACATTTATTTCCGCTGATGTGTTTTCTGATAGCACTAGCCTGTTTAAAACAGTCCCCAATTCTAAATATTTTTTAACCCAAGTATAGACTGAAAACAAAGGTTTAAATGAAGTATACACGAGCGGTGGAACAATACGTAAAGCCAAATCAGTATATCAATAAATAATTAATAATTTAATAACATCAAGGCAAAAGGAAAACTACAGTATCAATCCATATCATCATCAAATGCCCGATGTGGACAGATATCATATGCCCATCTAACAAAATCGGTTACTAAATGATTGTGTTAGATGGACATATTTGTATCATATCAATTGCAGACTTGACCTGAATCGAAATYGTATCGTGACAGACRTGATAGAGAGAAYCATATCACATCRYATCATTTATTWACACCCCTAATATGCACAAGGAGTTTTACATGTATGAACAAGATCAAGTACATAAAAGTCGAARTACTCAATAGGAAAGTAAAAATGTGGTAAACACTCCTTTCATGATAKGCCATGACAATCTATTACTAAAAGTTCTTTCAGGAAGCACAATCAGAATAAAAATGTCTTTCTCAAAAAGAGACTGCCTCAAAAGTCCTGGATAACAACTTTAGTTGTTACTGAGTTAGTTTCTCCAAAATCCTCACCCATTTAGACATCTGGTGTAGTTTTTAAAGTCATGTTCTGACTTTGCAAGTGAAACAAAACCCTTATTTGTCTGCAATTTCCCACACTGGTATCAAAGGTTAAATGGTAAGAGGGCTGATCAGGTATTGTCTGTGCTAGACAAGCTCATTAATGTGTCACAATTCATTATCAAAGCCTTGTCCCCACCTTGTCAGGTTGCTAATGGGAATATCAATCATAGACTTCCCCATCACGACCCTTCTCACATCTTTGCTTCGCATCTCTCCTCTGTTGACTTCTCATCCCCGAAATACCACCAGGCCCAAACAGATCTGTCTGGAACAAATGTCAAACAATTTGGCTCGGGAGTAAACACCCGAAAACACGGCTGACACGCAGAGAGGGGTTCTTTTTATGTCGTCGAGTTGGCTCATAGCGGTGTTTCACAGAGGTGGTGGTGTAGTCAAAAACAACATGGTGATTGTGTCAAGGTGATGATCTTCCATGAACAATAGAAAAATCATGGATTTTTTTWAATGAAAAAGCTTCAGTAATTTAAAAATTTAGCATTCTGTGAAGAGATGGAACTCGTGCACTGCCTTTCACAGTCATCTTACGTTCAGAAATGTAGCTGTTTTGGTCAATCCGTTCATTATCTGTTTGTCGGGTCTATTGGGTCATGGGTCCAGGTCAGAAATGAGATCTCTACAGCATGTCCTGTGTCTTTCACCGGGTCTCCTCCTAGCTGGACATGCCTAGAATACCATCCATGAACGTGCCAATACCAAATAAATCCATAGAAGATGTCTGAACTACCTCAACTGACTCCTTTTGATGTGGAGGAGCAGGGGCTCACTTGAATTCTCTACCAGAAAAAAGGGAATTCATAATTCCATTCCCACATTTCACTYACACTTTTTCCAGTCAAAAAATGTGTAGCTTCCCTCTGTTACCACCTGCTGACACCCTATCTTGTTCACTGCCCCTAGTCAGAACTGTGTATTGCAAGCTATGCTTCCCACATTGTGTGACTGGTCAGAACTTTGCAGGCATATTTGTTTCTGCAGAACAACTCATGCTTCTTCTGGATGCAATTTTGCTGAAAACTGTCCTCTCGTAGAAGTSGGTTGGTATAATAAGATGGACAGCTTCGAGGACCAGCAGATGCTTAGCTATGCCTGTGCTGTGGGCTACAGTGGGGGTGCTGTGGGAGGGCAGAGGGTGGAATTATGATGATTTTATGCCCTGCTGGTGGATGTGTGTCCCATCAGTGTATGAGTGTGATTTAAAGCACTGATTAGTCTCTACAGATTGATTTACCTATGCTTTGTAGAGAGATRTAGTAGAGGGGTGTGTGAATGTGTGTGTGTGAATGGGTAAGTGAGGGCACAGGTTGTAGTGTGAAGCACTTTGAGTATCCTGGTTGGATAGAAAGATGCTATAGAAGTACATAACATTTATCATCTAGTAAGAAGGTTGGCGGTTCAAGCCCCTGCTATTTAGTTATGTGTCGAGGTGTCCATGGGCAAGACACTGAACCCCCACTGTCTCTGATGTGTGTTCCATCAGGATAAAAAAAACTGTTTCCCTGTGGAAAAAACTCCTTTTGACCTTTACAACATAATACCGTTGAAGCTGCACCAATCTGTCAGTCACACCTAGCCCCATTCTTCCCTTACTGGTGAACAAAACCYAGAGATACCTAAAAGAAATGTAGCTGTTTTAGTCAAACCTTGAAAATATTGTTCTTGCCAATSTCATGCGACAGGGGCTGTGTCTCAATTCAAGGGTTGCAACTGACGTTGTCTGCATTTGTTGGCCACTTTCGTCACTACCCCGCGCTGTAGGCTTTCCTAATTCATCGGTGCCTAGCGACCGGTAAATGTGTCCGACAAAACCCCGAAACCGTCGGCTGCATCTGAGTATCCTTCGCGGCCGACAGTATCCCAGAATTTATTGCTCCGTCAGCAAATGAAATAGAGATGTTTTTTTGTTTGTTTGTTTGTTTGTTTTTGGTTTTGGGTTGTTTTTATTTTTTTAATTTTTTTATGACAGAGTTTGGAATTTTATCATGGACCAAAAAATTTAAGTTAAACAACTTAACTGAAGAAACTGTTGTTGCAGTGAGATGTTAAATAAAATGTAGTACAAGTACTGATACTGGAGCTAAACCCAAATTGTTAATGCTTTTTATTATGACCCCCGCAAGCGAATAGTAAGCAGGAGTCATATTGTTTTCGTACTGTTTATTTATTTATTTGTTTATTTATTTCCTCCGGAGATTTTTGGTCAACCATAGCACAAAAACGGCTGCACCGGTCAACATGAAATTTGGCAGGACTGTCCATGAGTCTGACCTACACTGCGCCAGCCAATGGTTTTAGGATAGACCCCATATTTGAGGAGGGGGCTCCTTTCAAAGAGGGGGTGTCAGGACATGCAAAAGTGCTTATAACTCAGAAACTGTTCAACATAGAAGCTTCAGATTTTTTTTGGTTGTTTAGCTCTGATTAAGCTCTATCCATCAGGCCCACTAATCAGTGCCCCCCGGACCTCCAATTTCTCTGAAAAAGGGGTATCTGGACATACAAAAATGGTTATAGCTCAAAAACTATTAAACATAGGAGCTTC
>NW_013952644.1:116910-118326 GCF_001266775.1 Austrofundulus limnaeus | reverse complement strand
AAAAAAGACCCCCACCCAAACCACTACAATTTTGGGATGCACCTAGTAGTATGACATTTATTAGGAATAAAGACTTCTGAGTTCTGGTGCATTTCTGCGTGCTGGGGTCATTATGTTACTGCTATGCGGTATCTAGTTTATTTCCTTGTAACGTTTTTCTATTAAAACAGAATTGTATGGTAAATGGTACTGAACTTATAGAGCGCCTTTTCAAGTCCCTCCGGACCCCAAAGCGCTTTACACTAACAGACATTCACCCATTCACACTCACATTCACACACTGATGATGGCAAACTACACTGTAGCCACAGCTGCCCTGGGGCACACTGACAGAGGTGGGGCTGCCATGCACTCCCGCGCCACTGGACCCTCTGACCACCATCAGTAGGCAAGGTGGGTGAAGTGTCTTGCCCAAGGACACAATGACTGAGACGGCTGGACGGGGGATCGAACCAGTGATCTTCCGGTTCCAGGACGACTCACCTAACCACTCTGCCACAGCCACCCCTATGATGGATGAATGAATGAAGTTATAAAGTGAAAAAACAACTGAAGCTATGTAATATAAAGTGTATCACTAAGGTGACACATTTTATATTGTATAATGCAAACTTACATCTTCTGTAGACTAGACCAGCGGTTCCCAACCCTGGTCCACAAAGACCCCTATCCTTCATGTTTTTCTTGTTTCCCTGCTTGCTATTCAGCAGGTCTTTTGAAGATTGTTAATCACTCATCCATTCAAACCAGGTGTGTCAAATCAGGKAAACATCTAAAACATGCAGGACAGGAGTCCTTGAGGACCAGAGTTGGGAACCACTGGACAAGACTGTCTCATTTCACAGCCATTTCACAGGCTGCGGTCTATGTCGGCTGCAACCCATGAATTGAGACACAGCCAATGCGATATGTTACACTCAGGGGATGTCTTGGTAAAAACTTTCTCTCAGCTTGTTCTCCTTCAGACTTTTGCTCAATATTTGTAAAATTGACTGAGTTAGAACCATTATTGTCTTGGCTAATGTCAACTAGCTGCTGCAGTCATCTGGGATTGGAGACTGAGACACACAACACATGCTCAGCCAATAACATTACTGCTCCCTTTTCAGGGGCAGTTGGTAAACCAATGTTGGAATCTATGAAACACAAATTATGTAGAAAAAACTTAAAATATAAATGAGTAAGATGACTGAAAGGGTCAGTTTTCTAAAATATAATCACAAAACTTTCAAAGTAATAATTTTAGAGAAAAAAGTTATGTTTATATGATTTTGATTTTGAGATTGAAATGTTACTGWAACTACTGTAAATATACAGCTGGTAAAATAAGTTTTGAACACGTCAACATTTTTCTCAGTAAATATATTACTAGAGGTGCTAATGACATGAAATTTTCACCAGATGTTGGTAACAACC
>NW_013952644.1:113255-115800 GCF_001266775.1 Austrofundulus limnaeus | reverse complement strand
GGTTGTTACCAACATCTGGTGAAAATTTCATGTCATTAGCACCTCTAGTAATATATTTACTGAGAAAAATGGTGACGTGTTCAACACTTATTTTACCTGCTGTAGCTGTATTCTGCCCACCACTTAAAAGAATAAAAGAAAAGCAAAAAACTTATTAAATTTTGAGTCAAACTCAATCAACAAGCTTTTGTGTTTCCCAGCTTGAAATCATACATTTAGTGAGTGTAAATGAAACTTAAAGGTCCTGATGAGGAAGCATTGTGTGAAATACTTTCCAAAACAAAATTGAAGACCAAAATATCCCACCCAATTCAATCAGAATGCAAATAGTCATGTCAAATTTGAAAAGTCCTTTTAAAATAAGAACAAATGCAGTTTCAGTTCATAAAAAAACCTGTCAGATAGCT
Source organism: Austrofundulus limnaeus (assembly GCF_001266775.1). NCBI lineage: Eukaryota > Metazoa > Chordata > Actinopteri > Cyprinodontiformes > Rivulidae > Austrofundulus > Austrofundulus limnaeus. Next base: position 115,393 of record NW_013952644.1, on the reverse strand, counting down.
TTTGGTTATTGAAGAACTTGTATGAATTTATCCATGGAGTTTTTTGTTTTTTTTTGTTCCACATGTTGAATCAGTATTCTACAGGCAGCTACTTAGACTAATGAGTCAGTTATAAACTAATGTGGATAATTAAAACAGCAGGTTTTACAGCTGTGTTGTATTAAAAGTACTCATTGCAAACTATGGAATCAAACATTAAAAAGGTTATCCTGAACTAAATCAGTGTTGTTTTTGATGTGCAATTCTGAAAATGCAGGTACTTGCTCAATTTAAACTAAATATTTTGATCAGAATACTCAACAAACCTGAGCATAAATATGTAGCAACACATCAAAATGATCTAAACGCACGGCTGTCACCATTGTTCACCTATATTCAGTCACTTTAGCTGTTTTCTGTAGGTAAACAAACTCTTGTGGTAGCTGCTAACCATTTTAGTTGACAAATGTTTCATTTAAGGAGACATCGATTTGTAAAAGTAAATGTCTAGAATATGTTTGAATTTATGTATTTAATTAAAACAGTTTGGTTGACATTGCAAAGAACACCTTTAATTTCCTATGTTAAATTAAACATAATGGCACTCTAGGCTGTGGACTTTTACTGATTCATCCTCATATTTATTTGTTTACTGTATTATGTGATAATAACTTAAATACTTGTATGTAGTGAGAAAAAAACTTGACAGTTACTTTCCAGAGAAGCAAGAAAACAGGCAATTAAGGATGTATAACATGATAAAATTGCAAACATATTTTGTTAGTTGCTTTTTTTCCCTTCCTTTTTTTTCTTCATTTTTCCACCCCAAGGTAATAAAGCGTTTGGGGCTGAGAGGAGTTCATCGACTGGGACAGCTTGATAGCAGGCGTTGCCTCCAAAGCTCCCGCTCTCAAATTGCCTGTAATTTCATTTTTGTGTGTAAATATGTGTTTCTTGTCAGGTGCGTGGTGGCGWGAAGAAAAACAGGCACGCAGACAGCTCTGACAAGCAATTACACCGCAGCTTGTTTGGGAGACAGGCTGGGATGAGCTCAGGTCTGCTGGTGTGGGGCACACAACTGTATGCTCCAGGGCTGGGGGTGGGGGGAGGTGAYGTCCAAAGTAACAACAGCGGTGAAAAGCCTTCATGCACAGAGTTGTTTTTTGGGAGTGTTTTTTTTTTCTTTGTGCTGTTAATTGAGCCTATTTGGAGAGTCTTTCTGTTGTCTTCACATCTGGTTTCAGTTAGTAATCAACACACCTGCTCTTTGGAGGCTTTCAAATGCAAATAGTTCCAGGTTTCATTTTGTGTTTCTTTAGTTGTCTTGGTCTACATTTAGCTATTTTTTTTCAGTTCTTGGCTAGTCTGCTTTGCTGCAGCTTTAGCTTTCCTTTTCAAAAAGCAGCATACAGTTCCTATACTGTGTTGTTCCTGCATGTGGGGCTTTATTGGGGTCATATGTTCACTGGTATCAGTGCTCCCCAGTAGTGCCCRTGTTTGGGCTTGTAACTATGTTCCCAGGTACAARGTCTGCAYTGTAATTCAGTCTTAATTAYATATWTTTTTATTTGTRTTAAGACATTTGAAGGTGGAGCCAAGCTTTTCTCATGACTTTCAATAGTAACCCCAGGAGAAGGTGTAAATAGGTAYCAAAAAGAAAAAATAAGTAGGTCCTCTGGATGGGATCTTCTTTAGTGAAACATTTCGTCTCTCCTCCAAGAGGCTTCTTCAGTCTGAAGAGTTTCAGGTGAACTCAGCCTTATAAGCACTGCCTCCACGTGGACAAACAGGTTAAAGAGGGCCATCGACTAACAATAGGCTTGATTAGTTCTATTGTACATAGAGGGCCATGTGCCCCATCAACTGACTTATTGGTTTGGACGCTGTGGTTATTTGGTGTCATGTGTATGTAGTGAGTGCAGGCGGGTTCAATGTCCCCTTGTTTTTGTCTCTCTTTCCCTCTTTGTGTTGGTATCGTTGGGGCCCTGATTCACACCCTTTACTCACAGGGGGCTGAGTCATACTTGCAATAACAGCACTGAAGGAGGAGGACAACTGAAAACGGAGGCCTCCACCTCTGTTTGATGGAGGATGTTTTTTCTTCACAAAGATGGCTTCCTTTACTCCTCTCTCAAGCCAACGTTCCTCTCTATCAAGAA
>NW_013952644.1:104838-111979 GCF_001266775.1 Austrofundulus limnaeus | reverse complement strand
CACACACACACACACACACACACACACATATATATATATACACACAACATTATAAAAGTAATAAGGGAGTGGTGAAAACAAACATAATAAATGAGGTAAAAGTTGATCAAATACAACCTTTTAAGAAAACATCAATATTTACCACCTTGTCTTTTACGATAAAAAGATCTCGATTGTAAAAGACACCTTGATGGTGACATTACCAGTAAAATGTGATTTAATTAGAATTTATTTTTCATATGTTGACACTCAAACATCATATAATTGAAAAGRCTCTTCATACTCTTTTGCATATTGGACCATGAAATTAAACGCCATGAAAAAGTAAAACAGCCTGAAATAGTAAAACGGCATGAAATGAAAAGGGTGTTCAAAATAAAAGTCCCTGAAACATGTAAAGTAGCTTTACAAAATAAAAATGTAATAAAATAAAACTACAATATGTAATAAATAAATAAATAATATAAAGACATGCTAAAAATGTCATAATTTTTTTCATGTGGACATTTATGTATTTGATGGAATATTTATTAATACTTTTTTAATTACATTGTTTATTTATTTATTTATTGTACTTTGAATGAAACAGCTTTCCATAATTAACATCTGTTCCAAAAGAAATGAAATCTGTGCGTTGCATTAGACTTCTACTGTAGTTTTGAGCAGGATTATTAACAAGATAACAAAGTAAATCAGGAGCTTAAGATTTTGATGTTTTTGGTTTTGACTTTTGAGTAACCCACCTGTTGAAAATGTGTGTTTTACCCTGGTCCTACAATGTGCACATCTTAAATTTAGACAAATTAGAGGTGTTCAATAAAATTCATTATTTCCTGAACTGTTAATTGATTAATGGCAGTTTTTCCTCATACTAGCTGTTCTGGTCCTCGAAGGTCGAAACCTCACGTCACTTCAGCAGACTGCGGCAGAGCACTCAGACGGCCGTCACATCGGGTACAGAACCTTCCCGCAGTGCACACATATGTGGATGTTGGGGTCGGTGGCACCGACAGATGGGTGAGTCTTTCTCAGCTGTGGCTGATAGTGACCCAGGAAGTCCCCCACTCCCCCTCAGCTGGGGGGCTCGGGGGCAATGTGAGTTGCCTCTGTGGGAGACGGTACAGTTAGTCCGTTCTCAGATGGTCCATTCAGCTGATGAATGGCCTCATTACAGGCAGTAAATTGATTCAGGCCTTTACATTTATCTTTTTCTTTTATTTTATAAGCTAAAACAAGAGTCCACTAAATATCTTCAAATAAAAACCACAGCATGTTTGTGTGATGAGTAAATATTTACAAGGAGCTTCAACTCCGTCACAAAAAAGCAAAAGGAGAATCAGATCAGATGAACCCTCACAAGGACACATCATACATACATTGTCAAAATGCTGTTACTGCATCAGCTCTGTGTTTAYTTATGTATTATACCTTACATTTCAGCTTTGGTTTTCTTTTTCAAAGGGGGAAAAAAACTCATWATTTTTTTAAAACTTCAGTTTATTATGCAGTATGTTGCAACCTATGAGTTGGGTTGCAACAGCAGCGTAGAGGCCGTCTACATCCACATTCTAGGCATAAAAYATTTATTGCAGGGCAGCTGGATCTCCACACCAAGGATAAACATGTTCTATGAAAAATTAATAAACATTTCATACGTGTATTTCAGAACATTTGAGGGCTCAGATTAAGATAGAGGTCACGGAATCGACAGGCAGATGTGTAAATGTTAGCTGCTTAATGTGTTGGCAATATTAATACCACCAACAATCAAGGTCTTAAAATACGTTCTACCAATTGTTTATTGTAATATTTCTAATGCTGTGATATCAGTGCAGTAGTTGTTAATAGACAGGCAAATGTGAACTACAAAGTAAGCATCAAATAGCAGAAACAGTTACATTAGGGGTGTCAAACTCATTTTCACAGRGRGSCATGTGAGCATCATGGTTGCCCTCRAAGGGCCAGTTGTAATGAACTTTGTGTTTAACGTCAACTAAAACATCCCGTTCTGGTCAGAAGCTGGTCCCTGTGGAGTAGTAACTACCAGCTTTATTTTATTAACAGGCTGTTTTCTGAATAAGTAGATCCTAAGGTGCATGAAAATGCAAAGTTGAATACTTGGGGTCTGTTTGGTAAACTCAGATAAAATATGAAAATCTTCATCTTCTGTTGGGATTGKGAYTGTTTGACCCCCCGATGACATCATTGTTTGCTTATTTGTTTAATGAAATGTCATTAAAATTGCAGAACTAATCTATACAAATCTGCTAATAACTTGTTTTTTAATTTTGGTTGGTTTTTACTGTAATTTCCCTTCATGGGATCAATAAAGTTTCATTCATTTATTCATCCATCCGTCTGTTTTCTTCCACTTATCCGGGGTCGGGTCGCGGGGGCAGCAGCCTAAGCAGAGAGACCCAGACTTCCCTCTCCCTAACACTTGGAACACCTCCTCTGGGGGAATCCCAAGGTGTTCCCAGGCCAGCTGAGAAACATAGTCCCTCCAGCGTGTCCTGGGTCTTCCTCTGGGCCTCCTCCCAGTGGAACATGCCCAGAACACCTCACCAGGGAGGCGTCCAGGAGGCATCCTAACCAGATGAACCACCTCAACTGGCTCTTCTCAACGTGGAGGAGCAGCAGCTCTAATCTGAGTCCCTCCTGGATGACTGAGCTTCTCGCCCTGTCTCTAAGGGAGAGCCCAAACACCCTGAGGAGGAAACTTATTTCAGCCGCTTGTATCTGCAATCTCGTTCTTTCAGTCACTACCCAAAGCTCGTAATCATAGATGAGACCGATTGTAGACCGACCGGTATATCGAGCGCTTCGCCTTTTGGCTCAGCTCCCGCTTCACCACGATGGATCGGTACAGACGCAGCACCAATCCGCCTGTCCATCTCCCGCTCCATTCTTCCCTCATTCGTGAACAAGACCCCGGGATACTTAAACTCCTCAGCTTGGGGCAGGACCTCCTCCCCGAGCCAGAGAAGGCACCCTACCCTTTTCCGTTCCATTCATTCATTCACTATAGCAAAGTTATTGTCAGTTTAGATTCCTGTACCCCTAAGTTGGATGGTCACACTGGAAAAGGGTGAGACCAAACTTTTTTTTCTGTTAACATGACTTTTTTTGAAAGAATGGACCCTAGGGTACATGGAAATACCTGAGAGGTTCAGTAGTGAGGGAGTGTATTGTGACCCACCCTAGAACATGGACTATACTGTAAGTACTGGTCAACTTCTCATGAGTTACTGAGTAGTTACTAAGTCATTCCTCAGTAGTTAAGCAATTTTTGTGCACCTTATTGTAAAGTGTTTAACCAAAAGGTAAAGTCATATCGCTATTAACAAGTTTGGATGTATGTATTGTGGGTTTTATCAAAACAGCAGAAAAGTTCTGACAGAAACAGAAAATTAACAGGTGAATAGTACAACAATGCAATGTAATGTGTAATGTGTGCTTCAATGCTGGTGAACTGGCACACTTAAAATCTTTTTCTTTCTCTGAACTTAAAATAATGGAAAACAATCCTTTAGAAACAGGTGCAAACTGCATATTCTTCCTGTAAGTAGTGTCTGTTTATGAAGCAAATTCCCCCTGTGGAACACACTCGAGTAGTGTGTCTGGTGCCCCCTCTGCCATCTCCCATCACCACGTGGGYGCCGCGCTTCGATCCCCCTCATCTTCCTCTACAGATGTGGGTTGGGAGGCCTTTGTTCCTTCGTTGAGTAAAGCGGGGGGCTGCGAGCCTTCATCCTCCCCCACACTAGTCTGAAACGCAGCCAAGTTCAGCGAGGCAGACGCGACCCTTTTTCCATGCAACACTTACAAGTAGCTGAGAGGCAGCTCTCGGCGTTAAAACAAAATTACTGTCTTTTTTGTGTGCAGTACGACTGAAAAATTCATCAGCTTTGCTGTGATAACCTCCAGTTACCGAGTTGCATTAGCTGCCAAAATCTTTACAGGGTGACTCCTTTGCCTGTGTCATGAATCGCTGAAACATTTTTTTAATTAAGATCTCTCAAAAATTGAACTTCTTGGAGAGTGAATAGTRTGATTTCCTCTTGAACTCAATAAATCATGAATTGTTACCTCTGTTTGCCTCATTTTCGGCAACATGTGCAAAAAAAATGGAGGCTTTCGTATATTGTTTTCATTGATTATGTCAATGCAACCTTGTTACAGAGCACTGCTTCATAATTGAATTGCAGCATTGGACACAAAAACCTTCAGTTACACAAAAAAAATCCCAGGAAAGTGTCAGAGAGTGGGAATTTGTGTCTAAGTGGTGTATTATCTACATTGATTGGTGGTAAAATTGATTTAAGATGCATTAGGGGAAGATGTATTTGGTTTTGTTTGTACTTAACGGTACTTTAAAAAGAGTTTTATGCTAAATTTAACACAAACCTACTGAGTAAAGTCAGGAATTACATAACTACCCTTTAATGGTTGAAGCAAAATGCTCGTGTTCGTATAACCATAGGCACATTTTGTTCAGCTAATACTGCTCACTTTATTTCCAAGCTTTTTTTTTTGTAATTGGACAAAATTCAGAACCTGTAAAGAATGTTGCACAAGAGAAAAAAAAAGACTGTCAGGGACACAAAACTGCACAACAAGGACACCATCCTGTCAACATGGAGAGTTGATGCCTTCAGATTTTAATGATAGACCCTGTCAGTAGGTTGTCACAGCTTCGCTGGACCCACGTCAAGCCTTTTTGTTGTGAGAATGTGCTTTGAGTAACACGGAGCAACATCAACGGGCTCCTCTGTGATGGTTTAAGTGCCGTAACACTTCTGATAAAAGAAAACAATGGGACTTTCACAGAGTTTGGCAAGCTGATTGCTCATTTCAAGATTTAATGACTACTTAGCAGCAAAACTGAATAGTAAAATTGCTTTACTCCTTTAGCCCAACTAGAAGAAATTAAACAACTCAAACTCTTTTAAAGCTATACTGTTTGGATGTTTGACCAGAGGTTCTCAAACCGTTCAGTTCCTGACTGATTCACAAAAGAACAGTGACTTGAAGCTGTCTCTGCTGCTGGTTGAAGAAGGGGTCATCACCATGTTTCCCTGTGTTCCTCCCCATGCGTCCATTTCTGTTTCCCTGTATCTATGGCTACGTTCACACTGCAGGCAAATCYGACCCAAATCCGATTTTTTTGACCCATCTGACTCATATCTGATTTTTTTATGACAGTCTGAACGAGACAAATCCGATTTTTTCTAATCTGACCCAGGCCGTTTCAGTATGTGGTTTTAAATCGGATATATATCTGATGTTTTCAAAGTGACTGCAGTGTGAACGCTCATGTCACATTCATCTGACTTTTTCATCAGGAGGAAGGGGTGAAGGATCGATAAGACACTAACCTCAAGTCTCGCTGTTTAAATCTGYAGCTCCATGTGTTTACAGCTCCAAAACACAAGTCCAGTTGCTTCATCTTTTTACTTTTCATTTTCCACGTAGATAGTTTGATAATAACATGTCCAGCCTGGGTCGCGGAGAGTATCGATCCTAAAGTTAGCTACTCGGTCGATACTTTTGTCCAGCTCGTAGTTTCGTTAAAAAAAAAAAGAGCATCCCGGTCAGAGGCAGGTTCAGATATAAACACTGAACTAAAGAAGCAGGTCAGATAATTATTTAATCGGCTCTGATTAAACAACAACTTCCAATTGAATACGCAAAATGTAGCATCCATGCTAGCTCTGTAAACAAACAAGCCGGCTGATGAGACGTCACGTCTTTTACTGCACATGCATGTCACATCAGTGCTGTGTAGCGTTCACACAGGGGTCTGATACAGGTCACATTTAAAATGTAATGTGAACGTTCACACAAAAAGATCGGATTTTTTCAAAAAAATCACAACTGAGCATTAAGACCTGCAGTGTGAACGTAGCCTATGTTCCTTGGTAAAATGCCTGCACTGTAATTTCTTTTTAACTTGTTTTGAAAGACATCTGAAGGGGGAGTCAAGTCTCTTTCATAACTTTCATTATTAACCCCAGGATTAGATAGGTACCAGGGAACATATGTATGGCCGAAGGATGCACACAAGCTAGCATTGGCTGACAAGCTAATTGACTGGCCCCTGACATGTTATGCTCCRTTCCAGTAGTCCTGGGAAGTGTTAATTTCCCAATCCCCATAGATTTAAACTGGAACACCCCCTCCAGTGGTAATATTCCACTCGTAAAGTGGAAGAAGTGAAACTGCCCCCATTTTCTATTTCAAGATGGCGGCTACTCGCAGCTTTAGAAAGTTAACTACGTAACTTTTACGGTTATTATCTTACTTAAATTTTTGGGCATGTTTAATCACTCGCACAAGTAGTGTGTTTTCTGTGCAATACTGTACGTGTTAAAATCAATGTTTATTTGCATGATGTAGATCTCTCTTTTTGTCATTGTTTATATTGTAACAGTGTTGTAGCTAGGTTAGCGGCAACAATACAATCACCTGTCGGCTAACAGGAATGCAGTTTCATGTGGTTTGTTGGGAAATGACGTCACTACCATTTACCAGTTCCCAGAATACGATGTAAATGGAACGCAGCGTTGGATAAATTTGAAAATGAGGTTTTGAAAAAATCTGTAAGATTGCTCTATACTATATCCGTATGCCTGCAAAATGACGTAAAATCCTTATAACTTACGGACAATCCGTACAACTTGACATGTATGAACAAAGTCATGTCCTCTAGATGGTTTCTTCTTSGTTGAAACATTTCGTCGCTCCTCCGGGACACCTTCAATAGGCCTCTGCAGACCTTGATGGCACACTGAAGAGGCCTACTAATTAGGCACTATAGGTTCAGCTGTGTTGAACCAGAGCAGCACCTAAAACATGCAGGAAACCAGCCCTTGAGGACTGACTTTGGACACCACTGGCATAGAGCAATGTTTCCCAAAGTTGGGGTCGGGACCCAAAGTGGGGTCCCGAAACATCAAGGTGGGGTCCTGAAAAGATTTTCTGAATTAATTACATTTTTGCCTTAGTTGTTACAAAGGAGTGAGGTTAGTATATTTAAAACGGATAAATGTGTATAAAAATTTTGTTACTTTGCCCATATTTTGTTGACCTTATACAAATGTTTATCATCTAAAAAGTAGTTGAGGCCACAGGTCTCTGC
>NW_013952644.1:98253-104691 GCF_001266775.1 Austrofundulus limnaeus | reverse complement strand
CACCTTGGATAATCTCCAGAAATCAATTTAAAGGGTAATAAAATAATTGCTGATGTAATATTTTCCCTATAACTATTACAAAAACACAAAAAAGTATGAATAAGTATTTGTATTTGTGTATAAACTGTTTAGATTGTCAAAAAGCCTGTGTTTTTAGGGTTATTAAMGAAGTTCGTGTACTCAGACCAGTAATATTTGGGGTCACAAGTTTTTGCCATGGATATTTTGTGGGTCAGAAGATAAAAAGTTTGGGAACCACTGGCATAGAGGATCAACAAGTCCAACAATGACAATCTATACTGGTTGTTCACGTGCAAAAAGAGCCTATCAGTTTAATGACTGAACTCTACTGTCCTGATGGCTGTGTATTGGCCACAGGGTGCTGAGTTATACTCACATAACAGCTTTGTAAGAGGGGGGACAACTGGACATGAAGAACTCAACCCCTATTTAACAACAGGCAGTTTCTCTTAAAAAAAGGCTTCTTTTACTCCTCTCTCAAACCAACGTTCCTCCATATCAAAAATGAGAACATCATMCCTAAAAGAGTGRCCGCTTGCCTATAGATGAGTGTAAACCAAATAAAGGAAGCCATTTACAGTAAGTCTTCCATAAAGCAGCTCTGTTGTCCTCCATCCACTTTTTCAGTTGCAGGCAGTCATTTCTACATTCTCCTCACTATCARCGCGCTCCGAAACTTCATGTTGAAGCTGGATGCAGCTAACACTGGAGAGCCTCATGAGTGTCATCATTTACCCAGAATACKTTGTGGCATCAATAGCATGATGTCTGTGTGACAATATAACTTTTAAACTTATAAAAACTAAATAGCATACAGTATTTTTGAAGTCTTGTTTTTATAGTTGRAGTAAATGTTTATCAAAAATATTGTCTAATGTTACGAGTCCCCTTTATAAGAATACTTGAACTTTTRTCAAATCTTATTCCAAATGTTACTTTGAGTTATATTTATCAGCAGGATTATGAAAAAATAAATAAATAAGTTTTGCTTGTTTAGAAAATGAAAAAAGATGAGCAAAGGAAAAACCACCCAGCTTAGAAGATTAATATTTCTGCAGAGAGACCTTTGCAAGAATGACGGTAATTTCTGCTGGAGGGTTTTCAAAACACCTAGAGATGACAGCCGGAGTTAAAATCACTGGAAGACTCTGCAATTATTGCAAATCACTCAGCGGTCACAGATCGTATTGATCGTGATGGAAAATAAGGTGCGACATGAGTGAAAGCAGTAATTTTTGTGATTATACCGCAACTTGAAGAAATATTGCGTTGGTGTTACACTTATTGTCGCCCGCAGCCAAAGGCAAAGCAATCGTGCCTTTTCCCCTTTTTTATTTTATTTTTTTAGCCCATACATCTCAGTGTGAAACTGTTTTARTATAAAAGTGATATTAAAGACATCGGGCGATATGCATTCCTTCAAGGGTTGCTCGGCCTTTAATTGGATCTGTTGCTGTGTTGTTGTTGTTGTTTTCGGTCCTGTTGAGTTTGAGTGAAGGCAAATGAAGAGCACGGCAGCACAACAGATGGCTTCTCACACCCTTCCCGTCCCCTGAGCCCACTCAGTGACCAGTACCAAGCTGCCACTTCGGGCGCACACACTGTGAGGCAGAATTCATTAGTGGGATAAGGCTGACATAAGGATCCGTCCAGTTTAGTCTCGGACCCCACGGTTCGTCCCTTTCAAGGAGCTCCACGTTCGAGCAGTGGCTACAACCGCAGAGACCCCAACAGGTGAACAATTATCGCTCAGTCTTGTGTTGAGGATCCCCGTAAGTGAGTCACTGATTCGAGAAATGAAACTTACCTTGGAGCTAAACCCACTTTGTATGCGGATGCTTTTTTTTTTTTGTCACCTCACAGCAAAACAAAATCCCACAGAGGAGACACACGGTCCTTCCTGAGGGATTTTCAAACACCTCGCTCTGTCACGGCGACGGGGAATGCAGTGGCGATAAATGGATTGAGGCAACCAATTCGCAGTAGAATAACCTTTGCCAGCACGCTCTAACCTTGTTGCCGACCGCTTTTCAGCCTCTTATGTTTGGCCTTTTTATACAAATCACATTACAGTCTATTGGCCTTTTGGGGCGATACCCAATTCAAGACTCTGAATTGGAATAAAACAGAAACACGCACTTGTGCAAAAGCACAGCTGCATCATCATAGTAAGGTCATGGCTGTTCTTATGTCCTCTCAATAGCTCTCTCTCTCTCTGAGAGGCCATGGAGCTGAAGGTCCGGGTTAATAAATGTTTTGTCCTGGGAGGAATGTAGAGGTGCTGTTTGAAACATTGAGATATACAACAACTAGAGAGAGGGACAGAAGCTGGAAGTTAAAGCCACTGTGGACTAGCACTCCAGTGGATGGCTATGGTACAATTTTTAAGTCCCGCCCCTAAAAAAATTAGATAAATGCCAGACTAAAGAAGATAAATACACTCGCAAATTTTTCTTTCGTGTACATCCAAATCTGCAATTTTTTATATTTTGTTTTATGTGCCAATTCCAATTTTCCAATTTTGATTTTCTATGAATTAATCATTATAATTTTTTTAATTTAAGATTATCTGCTGTCTTATAACAAATGCATGTTAAAAACAACTGACAACATGCAATGTTCCCAACTCCTCAGTAAGAAAAGTAGGTACTGSCTGTTCTACAAGTCGCTATAAGATGTCATAATGTCAACTTAGTGACTTTGTCGCTAGACAGAGCAAGTTCCCAGAATCCTCTAGGGATTTTTTGTTTGTTTGTTTAAATGAAATTACCAAATTTGCAAATTAGTGTACTTAATGATGCTGTCTAACAACTTTTTAAAAAGCCAATAATTACTTTTGTCCTGATGCATCTCAGTAATCCAGGTAAAAAATCAAAAAGAAATAAATTGTATAGGTCTTCTGGAYGGGTTCTTCTCTAATGAAACGTTTCGTCTCTCCTCCAAGAGACTTCTTCAGTCTGAGAGTTTCAGGCAAAATTCAGGCTTTTAAGCCCTGCCTCCATGTGACTGATACTCACATGGCTATTGTTGACACCTAATTAACACTTATTGTTAACAGGGGTGGAGTGATACTGGCAATGGCCGCGCTGTAGGAGGGGGACAACTGAAAACGGAGGCCTCCACCTCTGTTTAATGATGGACGGTCTTTCTTCACAAAAATGKCTTCTTTTACTCCTCTCTCAAACCAACGTTCCTCYCTATCAAGAATGAGAACATCCTCATCTCTGAAAGAGTGACCGCTGGCCTGTAAATGAGTGAAAACTGCAGAGTTCTGGCCATTAGATGTAGCTCGTCTGTGTTGGGACATTCTTTTGAACAGTGGCTGCTTTGTTTCCCCGATGTATAACTGGTCGCAGTCCTCCTGGCACTTAACAGCATATACAACATTGCTCTGTTTGTGCCGGGGCACCGGATCTTTGGGGTGAACCAGTCTTTGCCGTAATGTGTTTTGGGGTTTGAAAGCCACTGGGACATCATGTTTAGAAAATAAACGTCTCCGTTTCTCTGAAACACCCGCAACATACGGAATAACCACTGGTTTGGGTCTGGGTTTGGGGTCTTCATTTTCACCTGAAGGTTGCATGGAATCCTGTCTGTGTTTCCTGTCTGCTTTCAGGAAAGCCCAGTCAGTCATAATTACTTTTGTTACTGAAGAGTTGGCAACAGTCAGTGTAAAAGTTGTTTTTGATCACATATTTTTTTCTGACAGCAGATAATCCTGAATGCATATGAGTTTGGATGGGTTAGTTAGTTCATTGAAAGAAAATCAATATCCAAAAAATCGGCGTCAGCAGGTCAGAGCTATTCCAAATCGGATATTTGAATCGGCCCACAAAACCATAATCATGAATGCCTTTATTGATAACTAACTGTCTGAAAGTCACTTCAGAGTTGACCGAACGACTTCTTTGACGTTTGAGTGTGATTGGCAGTCTCATTAGCGAGTTGGGAGGKTGTGTAGGTGGGAATTTTGAATCTAGGGTACTRTCGTACATCCAGCGTGCTCAGACTCTGGCTACACACATGTTGCAAAACCAGAAATTTTGTCTTCAGTTTGGAACGCGATAATCAAKCGTCTTCCATCTTTATTTATGTCGATGCTTCGAACAGAATCCGTTATCAGCAGCTCCTGGTGATCACATTTACAAAACGTGATTGGCTCAAAAAGCTCTCGTTTTTGTGGATAAAGGGTACTCAGAGGCAGTATTTATTCGCCTGKTATGTGTCCACACTTCTGCGGGTAAAGTCTGGCAGGAATCAAAGATTTTATTTTTTTTTCTCCCTTCTCACATCTGGTATCTTCTTGTTTTTGTGAGCTTAAATTGGCACCGGATGAGCGCAGTTGGTCAGTTCTATTTCTGTCCAGTCGAGTCAGCCAGCCTGTTTATCTGTGTGTCTACAACTTAGTCCCCAGAAAGGAGGAGAGGCTGCAGCTATGTTTCCTTATTACATATTCTCCCTGAAGAAGTCTTCACTATGTTCACTGAAAACCCAGGCTCCCGAGGCTGACTGACTCGCTCTCTTACAAACAACACGAGTCCTGCTTCGCCAAGCCTGAGCCGAATAGCAATAAGGATCGAGATGCGAGTGAACRTTTCCTTCTAGGTTATTATTATTAATATAAATGTTATTAAATTATTATCGCTCATTGCTAAAAGCTAAAAGGCAATGGTGTTTTTGCCTCTGTGTGTGTATGTGTTCGCTTGTTTGTCTGTTAGCGTAATATATCATGAACTACTGAGCAGATTGCAATAAAACTATCCAAAAGTCATCATCAAATGTACATCTACAACTGATTAACTTTTGGAGTTAACCTTAATCAAGAAAGCTGCCACAGCTCACTGAATATACAAAACATTAAAACATCTTTAACCCAATCAGTTTAACAAAGAGTTAGCTCAGACTTGGTGTGGTAATAGCTGAGAGTAGTTCATAATACATGCTTTAGCCACTACACCCCAAATAGCATCTATTATTAAAAAAAACTTGGACGTACCTGCTGGAAGTCAACCGTGTTTGTCTGTTAGCAACATATTTCCGGATCCAGTCGACAAACTTTAATGAAACTCCCAGGAAGTAATAACTGGATGAACTTCTGCAACTGATTAACTTTTGGAGTTGATCCAGTTTAAGACGGACTCCACAGGTAATCAATATTAACTAACACAAAATTGGCTATAACTCATAGTTCCTAAGCTCAAATTTGATGTGGTACTAGCCAAGTCATTCAAAACACACATTCTGAGTGCTAACAGATCTCACATTGTTGCATAAGATCACGTACGCGATCTCATGAGATAATGAAGGATGACCAAAGCAGTTATAACTTAGTGTAAAACTGTGSCATGAAAGGAGGTGGGGGATGTGCATTTCTTCAAGAAAAGCAAGGCTGTTAGTAAAATATGTAAGGTATTTTTTGAAAAAACTCAGGATAAAATACAGTTCTCTGATATGAAGTCTAATCTCTGTCTTAGCAGATTAAATTAATCAATGTTGCACCCAAACAGAATATGCTCCTTAATTATTTCTTCCTCAATCAGCCTCAGATTAAATAATGATTTCCCAGCATGCATCTGCTCGAATCGGCAGCGAAATGTATTGTAAACATGCAMTGATCATTTTGCGGCTGAGGGTCAGCGAGAAGTGCTTGAGAAGTGAGGGTGCAACAGCACCACCCACTGGTCGTTCTGCAGAACTGCAGCCGGTCTCTTCCACCACTGAGACCAGTCTGACTTCCACTTCTGTTTCAGTGCAGAAGTTTTACCACAATGCTCTGTCACTGTGAGCAGAAGAGTTGGGGGGAGATATCAGAGATTTACAGAAAATTCTGGGCTTCTTTAGATTTTTGAGTTTTAAAAGCAGCAATATGTTGGTTGTAGTTTCTTCTAGGTGTCTTTGAAAACTGACCCCAGAAAAAAAATGCTAATAAAATCCTCCCAACGTTAGAAAAGATTAGAAATAAAAAGAGGATCAGAGCCACAGTGTAAGTAAGATTCAAAAGCATGAAAATCCCTAAACTGTTCTTTTATCTACTAAAACCCACATCACTTACCTGATTCTGTGTACCTGTGTATGTTTGTCACTCGGCAAACTTTTGTTGAAACTTTCAATAAGTAATCACTGGATGCACATATACATGTGTTCAGATATAGTTTGGTATGGAGATGAGAGTCTTCAGAGGCGTCTGCAACATGTGGCTCTGTGGTCCCTCTGCAGCAGCTTTTACAAGAGTTTAACATTTTGTTACAAAAATGTAATCGATACTTCTAGTAGAAGCAATGAACTATAACGATTAGAACATGATGTCTAGCGTTGGGGGGAGGGGCTGATAATGATAGGGGAGGCACTGCATAATCTAAAAGAACAAATATTATAATATTTTTACTTTTTGATCTTGTTTATTTTGTTGAATTGAAT
>NW_013952644.1:91944-97201 GCF_001266775.1 Austrofundulus limnaeus | reverse complement strand
GACTTAAGTCACCCGCAGGGTAGAAGAGCCCTGTGCCAGTTTGTTGGCCACTTCAATAATCCAACTTCTACCTTTACAGTATGACATTTCTTTACGATCTCTCTTTTTGTTTTGTTTTTTTATTGGAATACCTTTAGGACATGTTGTAGTGAGTCGACTGGAAAACAATTGGTATAATTTTTTTTTCATATACATGGTATTTTGTTTTGTTCTAAAATGTACTTAATAATAAATGTTTAAATCTTCATTTAGCTTTATCTTATCACCCCCGAAAGACCAAAAAAAAAAACCTTAAACTCAAAGTGGCCCACGGACCACCATTGTAGAACATTTTATTATAAAACCAAAAGTGGCTTTTTAGATGATGAAGGTTGCAGAGCCCTGATGAAGTCAGATCGCCAGTAAATGTCATGAGATCTTTGTTCAGCACGTTGTTGCGGATGATACAGTAATGTGAACATCAGGCACATCTTAATGTTTACGTGCAGAATTGTTGAATTATTTTCAGAACGTTTGGGTGGGCTTCATTGTTTTCTGAAGGGATTTAGGCCCCTCTACACGCTTGTCGAGCCAATCTTGACACTTCATCTCTTCCGAAGTCCAATGTTGCCAAACCCTTCAAACCCGGCTCCCCTGAGAGTCCGAGCACCGTCCACTGGCTGGTGGTGGACGGTGTCAAAGGTCATCCGACTCCCCACCTCTCCTTCTCACCCACCCTCCCTCCCTCCACGAAGACGCCGACACATCCACACAYGCCTGTCTGTCACCGCTCACCGCCAGGGTTGCCACGGACACGCTCTGACATCACAATTAAACCGAGAACGCCCCCGGCGCTGCGCGGTCATCCATCACACGCTCCCAGCCTCCCCCCCCCCCTCCGAACACACGGACACAGACAGAACGCAGCGGCAGGAGGATCTTCTTGCATGCTAAGAGGGGGGAGTACACAACCTCACTGAGCCATCTTGATYAAAGCCAGAAAAGGTTTTCCCTCAAGTTGAAGGAACGCATGTCGCCCGAYACCYTTCATGCCAGAGTTTTAAGATCTCATCCAGACAAATGTTATGGGCAACCTAAACGCAAAAATAATTGTGTGATTTTATACGAGCTGTTAGTGCTCAGAGTATATCTTATAAATGACTCTCAGCTACCACCACCCCAAATTTTAGCTTGATATTTGTAACATTTGATGACTTAAGGCCATTTTTGCATTTTCTTACATCGCTTTACTATGGTGGCCATCTAGAATCAAGTCGACTCTCCAAGTGAATCAGTTGCAGATGCCAGCCCATAGATTAAATTCTGAGAGGTTCAGCAAAATTCCTCCAGTGGTTTATTAGATTTTTTGCTAACAGACAAACAGGTCTGAGTCAAATTGTTTTTTGCCAGAGTTCTAGACCATGTTTTCTTGCAATGTTTCGTACTCGCAGTACTTGTTGAAGGTAAATCTCAGCTACTRCCATAAGAGATTTTAGCTCAATAGCTGTGAAATTGTCTGTGTTATATTCAGTTTTGTGTTTGATGGATTCRGTAAGCKGTGGSGGCCATYTTGAATCAAGATGGCTTCAAACGTTAATCAGCTGTAGAGCTACATCCAGTGATCCCTTTTGAGAGATATTCAATAGAATACATTCACTGGTGCATGAGAAATTTTGCTAACAGACAGACCCAGATGAACACTTGTTTGCATGACTTTTGCTTATCGGTGATGTGCAATAAACAGTGTTATTATATCTTTTTGCTTTTTCTGCCACTACCTGCCCTCATGCAGACGCCTTATTCAGGGGTGAACTAAATTCCATGAATTCCAACATAGACGCCCTTCTTCAGGGGCCCCTTTGGCACTAAGCAGACGGGCAGCCCAGTGATTCTGATCTCATAAAGCGAGCACGTCCGCCTCCATTAGTCTCCGGCATTGTGCTCGAAATTGCTCTAACTTGTCGAGTGATTACCTCAAATGAACAATTAGGCGGCTGGCTGTCACAATAACTCGCTCCTCGCTTGTGAATTGGCTCGCCGCTTTTAACGGCTGCCGCTGCCATCAAGGTGCTCCGGATAAATGATCCGTTCTGGAGGGGAAATGTCAGCTCGTGGTCCCCTCGTAATAAATTGATGCGCAACATCTAGTCACATGCACTGTAATAGGATCACGGCGGAGGTAATGCCGTTATTGGACAATCAATAAGTTGGCAGAGAAAGTTTTTGCTTTTTTGATTGAGCCATGGGGGGGAATAAGCTTTTGGGGGGTGGGGAGGGGGTTATGGACATTATCACCCACTGGAGAAGGTGGAGTGATAATGTTTTTGTTTGTGTCTGTGTATGTTTGTGCCACCGTTAAAACATCGCGTGAATCACAGGAAAGATTTTAATGAAACCATGAGATTTACCACCACTACTGATTAACTTTTGGGGTCAGTCCAATTCACCATGCTCACCACAGCTTATTGATCTTAGCAAACACTAAATGGCTGCCACTCAGTCAATTTTCATGGATATCAAGCTAATATGTGGTGTAGAAGCAGATTACGTGTCTCAAACTCAAGGCCCGCGAGCCAAATGTGGCCCGCCACAGCTTTTTATGCGGCCCATGAGAACGTCAAAGCATAAACTGCATCTCCCGTAATGCATGTTGATTATTTTACCTGCAAAATGACAACATCCCTCCACAAGGTGGAGGTGCACAAAGTTTCAAAAGTAGCAAAATTCATAATGTAAAATCTACATTTTGCTGCAGCCCAGTTGTACTGAGATGTGAGAATTTCCCACTTAGAAGTCGTAAATGTAAACTRGAATGCCCCCTCCAGTGGGAAATYTGAGTCAGAAAGTAGAAGAGTTCATAATTTAAAACAGSAGGGGCCTCATGTATAAACGGTGCGTACGCATWAAAAAGTTGCGTGCGCCAGGTTCTACGCCCACGTTGTGATGTATCAAAACCGTTTTGTGAAAGTGTGCGTATATTTACACACTTTGGGGCGGCTGTGGCGGAGTGGTTAGGGGAGTCGTCCTGGAACTGGAAGGTCACTAGCTCGATCCCCCGTCCAGCCATCTCAGTCGTTGTGTCCTTGGGCAAGACACTTCACCCACCTTGCCTACTGATGGTGGTCAGAGGGTCCRGTGGCGCCGATGCATGGCAGCCCCACCTCTGTCAGTGTGCCCCAGGGCAGCTGTGGCTACAGTGTAGTTTGCCATCATCAGTGTGTGAATGTGAGTGTGAATGGGTGAATGTCTGTTAGTGTAAAGTGCTTTGGGGTCCGGAGGGACTTGAAAAGCGCTCCATAAGTTCAGTACCATTTACCATTTTCACCTGCTGTGAGAATGTTCAGCAGCCACGCAAAGTTTTTCAGTCGACAGTTTTAACCCACAAAGTCATGAATCTGACCTGAATCCACAGAAATATGACTCTGTTGTGTTTTCTGGATGTAAGGAGCGTCTGAACACGGTGTAGATTTTATTTTAGTTTGAGTTTTTATTGTTTAAACTCAAACGATCATGAAACTGAACCCCGGGACTGAAAATCATTTAACCTCAGACAAGAAAATAGATCAGTCTAAAACTGATCAACAAACCTCAGTCAAGTCCACTGTAACTGTAAAGTTTTTATATTTCTGTCATGTGGAAACACACGCACAGCGCATGGCCTGCGGAGCGCACACAATTGTCTAAGAAACATTTTAACTCTCACTGAGAAAAAAAACGTCAACTCAGCATATAAACTCAGAACAGCTCAGCTGTGATGATTCCTCAGCTCCACAAGATGCAGACAATAGATTTGTTGCTGCGTAAAATTGTGTGTAATTTATGAATCAATGTCAGCTGTTCTGCTCGATGACATCACCACAAGAAGAATTGAGGACAGCATGTATTTTTATTTATGTCTTTTTTTCACACCGAACAAATTATAATCAAGTATTTTACTGTAGTTTTGAGTCGAGTCATGCAGCTGATCTGAATGAGAGACTTCATGATTCTAAAATATAAAACACACCGCTGCAGAAACTCGCAGCTCTGCGACTCATTTCTTCACTTCAACTATTTAATAAATATTTTTCTAAGTTCTACCAAACTCATCAGTTCCTCTGTGTTTACAGTCATTTATTAAAGACGTGTAAAGGTGGAAATGTCTCTCCAGCCTCATGTGCCACTGAAAACAGCAGCTACACACACGCGCATACATACCAACACCCACACATTTTTATACCCCACTACTTATTTAGACAGTTTTCTCACTCATTTTCCATTTAATGTATAATTTTCCTGCATAAATCATTTCTGATCCCACAGAGAGGACAGTCTGAGGAGAATCTCGCACGCTGGACATATTTACATCTATTTTACATATTTAAATGGAGGCGTGTCAGGGGAGGAGTCTCAGGTGCGCTCAGTTTCATGTTCATTGGGATGTATAAATGAAAGGTGTGCAGGAACATGCGTGCGCACGGTTTTATACATCTGAATTTTTTGGTGCGGCGCACATTTCTTAATTTGTCCGTACGTCAACTTTTAGTGTGAAAGCTGCGCAATCCTTTATGCGTGAGGCCCCAGGTACCTACCACAACTCAACAGTGAGTAAAACTCTCTTACTTTTACTTTTAATAGTATTTCTTTACATTTAGTCAGTTGTACACAAAGTTCTTTTCAGGACGTATTAAACACTGTTCCTGTGCAGGAAATACCACGTAGAGCTCAGTTATAGTTTGTWAGCAATGCTCAGTCGTCGTAATGAGACGAGGAATGCGACATTTCACATTTGTCRAAGTTAACCACGAAACATRGAAGTTAATGACAGCTGGCCCATGGAGGACAACCATAACGCTCACGTGGCCCTGGGTGAAAATGASTTTGACACCCCTGCACTAGAMCCCCTCTACAACTTCTACCAACACATTGTATCGTGTGAGACCACTACAGCTGTTTTGTGAAATGTCTGTTTTTTCTGAAGGTCACTACATAGATAAATGTCTGAAGTGGTTGACTTGCATGCCAGTAGTTCTTGTGTGTCGATGGGTGGAATCAGGAAGTGCAGAGCAGCAGTATAGCCAGCCCACAGCTCCACCTAGTGAGGAAAACAATGGAAAGAAATATTAACGTTGTTATTCTTACACATGAAAAGCTAATCTATTGTATTCCCAGATATGAAGTTATTCTTTCTAACCACATAAAGAATGTTTGTGTCGAGGGTATGCATCAGAGGAGCCCAAAGTGGGGCCCGCGGGCCAAATTTGGCCCACTAAGCCATTTGATGTGGCCCACCAACAGT